>NW_004798158.1:293639-294852 GCF_000002075.1 Aplysia californica
AATCATCATCATCATCATCATCATCATCATCATCATCATCATCATCATCATCATCATCATCATCATCATCATCATCATCATCATCGTTGTTGTTGTAAGTATGGTAAGAAAAAACCCACATCAATAGCTACTTGAGCATACGTTATACCACATAATAAATTAATAGTTATTTGTTCAACGTTCGTCCTAATAATGGGCTTTTTCAAGAACGTATAAAACAAAAACTTCATCGTCATCATCATCATCATTATCATTATCATTGTTTTACAGCAAAAATATATACTTGAGACTTGGATAATATGGTTGTTCACATTTAATCAGATGTTCTTACAGATATTCGATGGGGTTCTCGTAGCATAGAGGTTAAGGTGCTCGCCTTTCATTCAAAGGTCTCGGGTTCGAGTCCGGGCAGCGACGGAAAAAATTTCGGCTCTAAAATGATCTCCTTTTACCCCCTTTCCTGCGCTCTAATAATGTTCTGTCATCTGCTTTCGTCTCTACTTTCTACCCCCCCCCCACCTCCTTTGCCCCCTCCTCTGGGCTCCTGACTCTTTCTGCAGCCTTTCTATTACTACTCCTTGGCTCCTTCTTACTGCTGTCTTTCAGCAACACCCCTGATCCTCTGGTAGGAAGGATCTACACCCAGCCTTCTCGGACAAAGGCGAAAAATCTCTGAGGTCCCGTGTGCACGTTGCGCACGTTGACGATCCCTTGATGGTCTAAAATCGATAAGAGTACACTTCAACGGCCACCACCCAGGAAAAATTCAAAATTTCCTACTAACTGAAATATGTTTAATGTGTCCCGTGGGCTCCTATTTTCTTAAGCAGGTTTGAGTGCCGAAAACATTTACCGAAAAAAAAGGAAAAAAAAAAGATGTTCCACGCGAAATAAGCCCCAAACAAAACAATAATGGCATACGCACAGGCCAAGCATGCGAAAAATGTACGATTTTCTCTCTCCAACAATAACAAAAGAAAATGACAATGCACTTCCAAACAGTGCGTATTTTGACATTCTACATTAAAGTAGGCCTAATGCCTAACAAAGCCGGTTCTTTCAATTTTTACGTAGAAAATTTGTATTAAAAAAACAAACAAAAAAACCCAACAAAACAAAATCCCAAAGACAAGAAGAAATACCGTCAATCTTCACCAGGTTTAGATCTAAAATTATTATCCCCCCCCCCACAACTTACTCAAACCCCTTCCTC
>NW_004798158.1:298616-300110 GCF_000002075.1 Aplysia californica
TTTGTTTTTCAATGTGTGGTAGGACTGGTGTTGCTCCCACGGTGTCCCTAATGACTTCATTTTTAATTTTGTCTCTTATTGTTTTTTTAGTAGCATCAAAGAAAGTCCATAATATACACACAAGCCGGTTGTTTGTTTGTTTGTTTGTTTGTTTGTTTGTTTGTTTTCATAGTATGGAGATAGGTAACAGTATAAACCGGCAGTTTTTTTTTGGGGTTGGTTGCTTTGTTTGTCAGTTTTATTTTAGTAGCACCAAAGAAAGTAAATACATTTTAATATACACAAGCCGGTTGTTTGTTTGTTTGTTTGTTTGTTTGTTTGTTTGTTTTCATAGTATGGAGATAGGTAACAGTATAAACCGGCAGTTTTTTTTTGGGGTTGGTTGCTTTGTTTGTCAGTTTTATTTTAGTAGCACCAAAGAAAGTAAATACATTTTAATATACACAAGCCGGTTGTTTGTTTGTTTGTTTGTTTGTTTGTTTGTTTGTTTGTTTGTTTGTTTGTTTGTTTGTTTGTTTTTGTAGCATGACGATAGTCAACAGTATTAACTAACCAGTTGTTTGTTTGGTTTTGTTTGTTTGTTTGTTTGTTTATTTGTTCTGTTAATTTGTTTTTAGTAGTATCGAAGAGAGTCAACCGTACAAACCAATCAGTAATTTGTTTGTTAATTTTTTTGGTTTTTGTTTGGTTTGTTTTAGTAGTATCTGTTCTGATTTCATATACTTTACCGTCATTCCTGCTCTTGTTTTAAACTACTGACAGAATATTCTGTCGATCTGTCTTAATACGTGAACATCCTCAATATCTAATTGTAAAGCACCTAGTAATACATTTTGCTGATTTTGATGATCTGTGAAGAATTTCAGTCGAAGATAAACAAAGCGAGGGTGCGCGCTAGACATGTCAGACGTGTTTTACAACACTGTTGAATAGCACGTTGGACGCGTCGCGCGCAGCTCAGCCGACAACAGACAGACCACACAGCGACGCTGCTCAGGCTCACCATAAATTCAGGGGTGAACACTTTAAATCTATTATTACATATAGATATATCTAGAATCTTGCCCTTTCTCTCTGCATCTCAATATAGATTCTAGATCTAGAATCTAGAGAAGCACACCTAGCCTAGATCTAGGTCTAGGCCAAGGCCTATGACAACAGTCGAAACTAGGACAATCTCTCGATTCGAAGTTTCAAAGTATGATAAAGTGCATTTCTTGGTGATTTTGTGGCCAAGTGTTGATGCTAACATCAATATTTAATAGTAAAGCACCTAATAATACTTACTTCTTGTTGATTTTGATGATCTGTGAAGGGTTTCAGTCGAAAATAAACACGAAGCGAGGCGACACATGTCCGCCATTTTTACAACGCTGTTGAATAGCACGTCTAACGCATCGCGCAGCTCAGCTGACAAAAAACAGACCATACGGCCACGATGCTCATGCACACGACAATGTATGCATTTATTTGCACTGTGCGAGCCAGGCGAGC
>NW_004798158.1:303895-308242 GCF_000002075.1 Aplysia californica
CTATCTCTGTCTATCTATCTATCTATCTATCTATATTTTATATATGTATATATATATATTTATATATATACAATGTACATATGTATATTATATATTTACAGTGGCGAAGTTAGTCTGGCAAAAGTCGAGACAGGTGCAAAAGTGTACTCGGATGTGCAAGGGTGATGCCTTGTTACTGTTAAAGCGCAGTGTATTTAAAACAATAATGTACTCATCTGTCAGAAACGAAAAGAATGACAGAATTGAAATTTCAGCATACGTGTTGCTCACTGCCTTTTTTCGTGAACTGGCAACATAGGGCATTTAGCCTGTCTTGGCTGTCTGTGAGATGTGAAAATGGTGAAATGGTATGAGTTTAACGCCCCTATCAACTCTGTGAGCTGTGAGTATGCGATAACCAAACAATGCTAGTAGCTAATCTTTCCCCATTTTTCACTAGACTATCCCTTTCCTCTCCGAGATAACAAAACCATACTATCATAAAATTCATCTTCCTCTCTGTGTGATCATTTATTTGTTTCACGGAATTTCCCTCCTGTTCTAAGAACTGATACCGTTTAATACATAGAAGAAAACATAAAAATCCTGGGTCTGTCGACTGGACCAAGCACCCTCCGTCAGCGTAAATATATATGGGGTTGAGTTATTGGTACATTCTCTTTGTCTGTTTATGTGACTTGCTTGTAGTAAAGTAATACCCATCTATCTTGAAAGAAGTTTAGTCGAGACACTTGAAATCGTTCCAGGTGGAGGCCATCCCATCGTTAATTCAGTTTTGGACGTTTTGAGTTACTGAGACCATGAGAGTTTAGAAAACAATGTTCTATCTGCTCTATCAAAACGTAAGATTTTTCGAAGTTACTATCTAGATATTCAAAGAGTGTCATTCGAAAAAGGTTGGCATGTTGTGAAACTCAAAATCTCTGACGACAGATTACTCAAAATTAGGTACTTAGGAGACAGAACTTTGTAATTCTGAGGTAGCGCCATGCCAAAGGTAAACGAAGCAAAACGTTGGATGGCTTTCAAAGCTATAAATACTAGCCTTAGAAACTGCACATTTACATTTTAATGCCTATGATCAACGTTTTTTGTGTGGAAAATCCATCAATTCTTTAAATGATAGAAGGCACAGAGATAAATAATATATACTCAGGTTAAAGCTGTTTTTTCTCCAAACTTTTTTTTAAACCCTGGGTTATAAAATGTAGCTTTTTTAAAAAACGACTCAAAATATTGGAAAACAACTAAAAATCAGCATGTTCAGCATTACATTAATTTTCTACAAGAATTACCTCAACTTCCATTCAAGACAGATGAGTATGTTAAGATAGAAATCCAAAGAGTGGATGCCAATGACTCCCCCAGTCTGGGAAATTTGAAACATTTTAATTACGGTCAACGGTCTTGAATTAAAATCTAAACGTCGACACGCACTGTTACCAGCCCCGTCTCGCTATGAAATAAATATGTTCACGGCTGCTGCCTTTGAGAAGTCAGGAAGTGGATCTTTTGATATTGCGGGGTCGTATGATGGTGACGAGGCCACACTCTATAATGTTGCCTTACTGTGCGCTAGAAGTCAAAAGGCAGAAGAAGAATATGTGGCACGACGTGGTGGAATCAGGTTCTCGTCAATTTTTGAGCATGTAGAGTTATTTGTATCACCGTAAAGCTTGTTCACTTGTGTTTATTAGGATGAAAGAAATATCCATTTATATTGAATACAAGTCGAGATATTAGCGAATGAAGGAGGTGAGGGTCACCAGTTTCCAGAGGTAAAATTAATGAGAAAATGGCCGCCAAAGATTAGTTATTTCCTTAGCGTAAGAGTCTGTGGTAACTGAAAATTTACAATTTTTGTTCCTTTATTTAACGTTTTTAAGAAAAATCCACACAGAAATGAGTTCTTTAATGGACATGGAAGGTGTTCATCCAAAAAACAAAAATTTCATAAAAATTCACAAACCAGAGGAACAATGCAAGTTCCTTCACTTTGTTCATTTTGACGAGAGCCTGATTCCACCACGCTGCCTCACATATATGTGTGTTTGTACGCGCCTAAAGAAATGTCCCAGTTGTCGGACAATTTGGATATTGAATTAGTGGCATATTCTCGTAGCAAATTTAATGCTGAACACGCTGATTTTTAGATTTGTCCAATATCTTGAGTCGTTTTAAAGATTAGCTACATTTTGTAAAACATGGTGTCAAGTCGGTAGCCTAGTGGTTAGGCTACCTTATTCGTAAGCGTGAGATTGCTGGTTCGGGGGTTCGAGCCTCAGTTCGGTCCGATGTTGTGTCCTTGGGAAAGACACTTTACACGAATTTCCCACTTGGATCGGTCCTTTCGGAGACGGACGCCTCTTAATTAAATAACCTAATGTTGTTGACAGAGGCGTTAAACCCATACCATTTCACCATTTTCCCCCCACAGGGTGTCAAATCAAAGTTTGGAGAAAAGACAGCTTTTACCTTAGTACGTTTACCCCTATGTCTAGTATATTTCAACTTTTGGCGAAGTACACCGTGTTGCAAAAATAATCAGTTAAAATATTTATACTTGTACTATTTTAAAATCCTTTCAATATGTTATTTAGGGGGTTGTTTTGTTTGTTTTATTCGCTTTTTGTTTGTCTTTTTATATCGTTGTTTTGTCCTGCTACAACTTACATGTACATATGTCTCGTCCAGCTGCACTGGTGACCCCGCGTGATTTAAGGTAACCTTGTCTCCCCAGAATCTAGTAACGGTGATCGGTTTCTCACAATCATGTCAATCGAAACTGTAGCACTCAAACTTCCTACGGGGCTCTCGTGGCCTAGAGGTTAAGGTGTTGGCCTCTCATTCGAAGGTCCCGGGTTCGAATCCGGGTAGCGACCGAAAAAATGTCTTCTCTAAATTTGTCTCCTTTCACCTCATTTCCTGCTCTCTAGCAATGTTCTGTCGTCTGCTTTCGTCTCCTCTTTCTGCCCCCACCCCTCACCTCCTTTGCCCCTTCCTCTGGGCGCACGTTAAAGATCCCTTGGTGGTCTAACATCGATAAGTGTGTAGGCTTCGGCCACCACCCGGGCAAAATCCAAAATTTCCTGCCAACTGAAAATATTAGGTGTGTCCCGCGCGCTCATGTGACCTTATGCAGTTGCGAGCGCCGTAAAACACTTTAATAATAATAATAATAATAATAATAATAATAATAAATGCATTTATATAGCGCATATCCATGCTCAAGAGCTTGCTCTATGCGCTTTACAATTATTATTACCCCAGCAGACCCTCTGAGAACACTCAGAAACATTCTCAGCTTCCGCGGAAGCATACAGTGCAAGCTGCGGATTTCACGCGCTCAAACACTATCAAACTGACAAGATCGTTCACTGTCTATAGCTGGGTACCCATTTCCACCTGGGTGAAGTGAGGAAAATTTGTGCAAAGTCCCTTTCCTAAGGACACAACGTCGGGTCCCTGACGGGATTCGAACCCACGACCTTACGGTTGCGAGTCCGAGAGCGTAACCACTAAGCCATCGACGCCACACTTTACAAAAACAAACAAAAAAACAAAACAACTTCCTACGTTCTGGGCCTCTTGTCCTTCCGCGTAGTTCGCACAAACAGAGGCCCAATTTGTCTTGCGTGGGATCATAACTGACGAGACATATTATGTACGTGTAATTTGTAGCAGGACGAGACATGACTTTCATACATTCCACCCGAACAGCTTGGACACTTTCACTGCACTGTTCCTCATGAACTCAAGTGTGACGAACTACACCTAACAAAAACACACCTCAATAATTTGGTTTGAGGTTAGTCGCCACAAAACAACGATATAAAAAAACAACAACCTCCCCCCCCCCCCCAAACAAATGGCATCCCCCACCACCACCTTAAATCCAATCTTTTCTGATTTGGCGGGAGGGAGGGAGGGAGGGAGGGAAGGGGGTTGGTGGGGATGTCATGATGTTTTGGGCTTGTTTTTTTTTTGGGGGGGGGGGAGGGGAAGGGTGTTCCCAGTTTTTGTTTAATCTTCATTTCACCTCTGCGACTGTCTTGAGCCCATGATAAGATTACAGAGTAAGCTTGAAGCTGGGAGAAATAAAATGACCTTTTCACGGCGGACTTTAGCAGTCGATCCTATTTACTGACTCTGTCAGGACCCCAGGGGAGAGGGAGGAAGGTTAAGAGGAGGAGAAGGAGGGGCTTGAGGAGGTGGTGGAGGTGATAGAGGTGGAAGAGAAGGAGGAGTATTAGGAGGAGGGGTGGAGGAGGAGGAGGAGGAGGGGGAGGAGGAGAAGGAGGGGGAGAAGACAGATGGGGAGGAGGAGAAGCAGGAGAAGTAAGAGGA
>NW_004798159.1:0-1550 GCF_000002075.1 Aplysia californica
TTTAGCGGTTGAACAAGCATACAACATGAATTCAGGATTTGTTTTCATTCACAACTCAGAGTTGCCGCCTCCAGTGCCAGTAAGATTCTTGTGACTTGTGTGAGTGTGGTATCTCCAGGCCCTATCTGGTCCCATTTCACTTTGATTTTCCTGTCAAACAAGTCAGCCTTCGCCCCTACTGTCCCCTCAGAAATATGCAAATTTAGATGGCCAAATTATGCAAGACAAATGGAAAATTATGGAAACATTATGCAAGTTACCGTAACACCATTCACGACATGTTTTGCACGTTTTCAACTAGAATTTTCATGTTTTAGGTCTATGTACAGAAGAGCTGAAAACAGAAGATTAACGGTATCAGTGCATGTAGTTTTTATGTGTATTTGGAAAGATACTTATCAGTCAAAAAAACAACATTTAAAAAAAAACCCCAAAAATATAATCTCTGTAACTTTCAGCAGTATAGAGACAAGAAAAATGTGTTTAACAAACTTAAACAAAAAAGTAAAAATAAATCTGGATCTGATGCTGGCACATCACGAAGACCGGGGACACCTGTCACACATGAAACATCAGCAGACATGAGAACAACTTTTGATGGATTGAAACATTTGAACATGCTCAAGGAACAAAAAACTCCTAACAAGGAAAATAACCAAGTTGTCACTTATATGACACTTATTATTCTGATTATTTCCCTTTAGCAATATTCCGAGGGGTTGAATTGTAACTGATTTTTCACTGCCAAAAAAATTATTAAAAACGTGAACAAAACGCGGGGAATCCAAAATTAAGCAAATGTTGCAGAATTATGCGAAAAAACGCGGCTGCACAATCGTATAATCTGAAGGAGACAGGTAGATCTAGGAGTTTACGAAACTGTACCAGTAGATTAAACCTTACAGTTAAAAAACGACAGAACAGCCAGTGGTGCTCTGCAATGAACAGTTCCAACAGAACATACAATAGATATATAATATTTTTTAAAAAAATTATCAAACATCTATCGTCCTTATCTTCCCTCCTTTTTTTATGTTTGTTGCTCTCTTGTAACACCTCTAATCTTCTGGCGCTCATATGACCTGTTGCAGTTGCGAGCGCCGTAAAACCTCTACTAAAACAAAAACAAACAAAGAAACAAACCGCCCCAAAAGGACTTACTGGGCTAACGAAAGGCTCATGCTCTTTTACAACTTGGAAATTCCTCAATCTCAAAAATCATTTTCATAAGTAAATTTGTCTTTAAAAAAAAATCTTGGTTCATTTATTTAGCCAAGAATAAACTATTTTGTTAAAATTTGTATTTATAGAGAATAATAGAAATGAAACCTCATCACATAGTGTTTGTTAACTATGTAGGCTTAAGTATATAGGCGCCCATACTTATACAATATCCTACATTTTAAAAAGAAATTGAATTTCGTTGGGATATTTAAAAAAAACAACAACAAAAAAAACAAAACAACAACAACAACAACAACAACAACAACAACAACAACAACAACAACAACAACAACAACAACAACAACAACAACAAAAACAAACCCAAG
>NW_004798159.1:5379-8511 GCF_000002075.1 Aplysia californica
TGAGGAAGAAGAAGAAGAAGAAGAAGAAGAAGAAGAAGAAGAAGAAGAAGAAGAAGAAGAAGAAGAAGAAGAAGAAGAAGAAGAAGAAGAAGAAGAAGGAGAAGGACGTTAAATGCCATATATATACACTTTACCCTTCTAATTTTACAAGAACAGTCTAATACACACACTAGCTTTTAGCTGCCTGTAGTAATGCATTAGAAGTCCTTTCGATCTGTCCACAAGAAGCCTTAGATCTAGATAATATGATATCCTCGGAGAAATTCCCCCTAATTGAGGTTGTCTTATTTTCAAGATATTAAAGAAACAAACAAACAAATGAATAAACAAACAACCCCCCAACTAACTAACTAACTAACTAACTAACTAACTAACTAACTAACTAACTAACTAACTAACTAACTAACTAACTAACTAACTAACTCACTATTGAATAACTAACTAACTAAAAATCTATTTAGATCTAACTAACTAATACACTAACTAACTATTCAACTGTTTAACTGTTTAACTAACTAACTAACTAACTAACTAACTAATTAACTAACTAACTAACTAACTAACTAACTAACTAACCAACTAACTAACTAACTAACTAACTAACTATCTAGCTAACTAAAAGCTTTATTCATTGTATTTCAAATTTTGTTTACAAAGTGGCAAGGCGAAGTGAACAAGGGACATAACTCTGCATTTACTATCGTGGCACACACTTATTTTCTAGTTGCGTTCCCTTCCATGTTTTGCTTGTCACAATTTATCGATCTGCCGAACGGCCGCACTTTGGCCGTACTTTTTATGGTTGTCGCATCTACATCAAGCTCTTTGGTGGAAAACTATATTCTCTTTCTGTCATCCTCGTCTGTTGTCGACATTCCTATAGTGCAGCTACTCGCAAGTATAAATAAATGTATAAACGAGGTGAAACGAGCAGTTATAGTTTTACCCCCTCAAAAAAAAAATAATTTAAAAATTGTCATCGCTGATCGCTCGTCTTCGCCTCGCCGAGTGAAGAGTGGGCGGAAGGCTGGCATAGCTTGCGGTCTCTCTCTCGCGGCGGGCGAAGTAGCAGACGACGAGACGACGAAATAGAGTTGTCTTCATTCGCTATTGATCTTTACCAGTTTACGCTGAGAAGGTGGACGGAATACCGCTGTTGAACACTGTTCGGCGAAGGAAAGAAGGAAGGAAGGAAGGAAGGAAGGAAGGAGGAAAAGGAAAACGCGGTGGGAATTTGTGAACGGTCTTCAAATCTGTGTGTGTGTGAATTTCTTTCTTTCTTCAGTTCGTATGGAGGATTACTGCTGTTCTTAACTGTTTCATCACAGTGTGCTGCCAGTTCGTGGACATGGCGAGGAGGACTGTATACCATTGGATATTTCTGCTGTCGTCTTTGACATGTAAGTTGACCCATTCATTGTAGGTAGAATCTGTCTATAATATATCTATGTAGAACCTATGTATGATATATCTATAGATCTATATCTAGAATCTAGATCTATGTGCATGTTTTCTTCTATCGTTTCTGCCTCTCGTTGTCTTATGCTACTAGATGTAGATCTAGATCTAGTCTATAATCTCGATTCTAAAGTCTAGATCTCTAGATCAGGATGTACTTTCGCTTTCTCCACAGGTTTTCTCCACAGGCTTTCCTGGAGATTCTGATTGTTTTCTTTTGTTTTCCTTCCTGACTTTGGGTGTGGTGGATTGATGCCGAGAACATTTTGAGTTCCCACCCCCTAATTACTAACATGTAGATCTAGATCTATCTAGATCTAGATTCTAGGTCCAAATAAGTTAAGCGGGGTGGGAACGACTGAAAAAGCACCGTCTTGTAAAGGGGGGGGGGGGGGGGGGGGGGTGAACTTGTTCCAGTCTCTACCACTCACACCTGTTTTAATGTCGTTCTTTACCAAAAAAAAATTTTTTAAAAATAAAATAAAAGTATACGTCCTTAGATCTAGACTAGTCCTTGGCCAAGCTTGATGGACGGAATATCTATTCCAGACACATGCACACACAAATACGCGCGCTCAGGTACACGTAAATACACACACATACATACATACAAACACACGCACACACACAGCACACATACATACACACACATACACACACACACACACACAAACACACACACACAAACACAAACACGCACAAACACACACACAAACACACACACGCACATCACAAACACATACACAGCACACACACGCACATCACAAACACATACACAGCACACACACGCAACTTGTCACAAACGCGCACAAACGTACGGGTATAGAGCTGGGGGAGGGGGGGGGAGAGACATAGAGCTGGGGGAACATATGATTGACCCTCCCACACCCCCACCCCACCCCCGCCAAACTCCGACAGAGCCACTCACTCTGCTCCAGTTCTCACTGCGATATTTTCTCACCCTTCCTTCGCGTTCACTTTCTCACTTTGTGTTCGAACAGGGTCGTCGTACTTTACAAACTTTTCGGATCAGGGCTGGTTGGCGGGTGCTCTGGTGTGGTTTGCTTCTTCTTTCCTATCAAACATCTATCGTCCTTATCTCCCCCTTCTTCTTTTTTTATGTTTGTTACTCTCTTGTAACACCTCTAATCTTCTGGCGCTCATTTGACCTTATGCATTTTCGAGCGCCGTAAAACCTCTACTAAAACTAAGATAAGGGGTCATTTCGAAAAGGTCATAAACATCAAAGGGCCTCACCTTTAGCTACTGGGCATCTTGTGATTGGTTACTTTTCAAGTATGAATGGGCAGGTGGGTGAGTGGATGGATGGATAGATGAGTGGATGGAAGGATGGATGGATGGATGGATGTATGAATTGGCAGGTGGGTGAGTGGATGGATGGGTGGATGGATTAATGTATGAATGGGCAGGTGAGTGAGTGGATTGATGGATGGGTGGATGGATGGATGGATGGATGGATGGATGGATGGGTTGGAGGATCGGAGCCTGCCTCCTAAAGGATTTAAACTGTGTCAATGGAGGCGTATTCTATGACAGACAGATATATAAATTCTTTCGTACCAACTGCGGTGAGGTTACTGAACACACAGTGTTACAAATGAAACACACACACACACACACACACACACACACACACACACACACACACACACA
>NW_004798159.1:8637-14548 GCF_000002075.1 Aplysia californica
AATCCCTCCCTCCCAAAAAAATCCTCAAAACATTACACATTTAAAACCAAGCCCACAACTACTCCTTAAAAAGAAATCAAGATAATAATAATAAGTCTAATAATAATCATCATCATAATAATAATTTAAAAAACCCAATTAAAAAAAGGTACACCCACCCCTTAAGACGAGTGGCTATGCTTATAGCAGCAGCAGCAGCGGCAAATGGAAACAGGCATGCAGAGACTAGAAACGAGCCAACCTGATACAAATTTATTTTCTGCCCGATGACATCTCTTAGGCTGTGTTATGCCCCCTTCTCTCAGGCTGTGTTATGTCCCCTTCACACGCGCGCACCCAGACATCTGGCATTTTGGGCCAATATCTCAAGCATAATCTTCTTTATCCTAATGCATCTTTGCACGATAGAGTCATTATTGACTCCCATGTTGTTCTATTGCAAACTCTTAACGAGCCGCTGCATTTTAAGAAGAGATAATAATAATATTTTGTTGTGGGGGAAAATGATCATTTAACCAAATCAATCATCAGGATAATTACGCAGTGTTGATTTTTTTCTGTTTTATGCGAAGCCCCTCAGCCTGCACACACAAAAATACTCGTATTTCCATCTTCCAACCCCAACCCAACAACATTTGGCGTCGGTGGCCTAGTGGTTAGGCTCTCGGACTCGCAACCGTAAGGTCGTGGGTTCGAATCTCGTCATGGGCCCGACGTTGTGTCCTTGGGAAAGGCACTTTGCACAAATTTTCCTCACTTCACCCAGGTGGAAATGGGTACCTGGCTATAGACAGTGAACAATCTTGTCAGTTTGATAGTGTTTGAGCGCGTGAAATCCGCAGCTTGCACTGTATGCTTCCGCGGAAGCCGAGAATGTTTCTGTGTGTTCTCAGAGGGTCTGCTGAGGTAATAATAGTTGTAAAGTGCTTAGAGCATGCTCTTGAGCATGGATATGCGCTATATAAATGCAGTTATTATTATTATTATTATTATTATTATTATTATTATTATTATTATTATTATTATTATTATTATTATTATTATTATTTTTATTCCCCCTCGAAAAAACAAAAAAACAAAATCCAAACCAAAACGAAGCGAGATGGGAAACTGTCAGGAAAAGGTGCACGTACGAAATTAGTTTTCAAATATTCTTTCTATAGAAGTATTGCGCTCTGACTTGGGCAGAGTTCTTATAATCCTCTTACATCTTATGGTGAAATTCTACAAAGCCCAAAGATTAAGGATAAAGGAAAGGATCACGTATGTATTAATCAGAAAAAATATTTTTGGGGGATTATTAAACAGTCGTGAAGAACTCAATCATTTACACCGCCCTCCCCCCTCCAAAAAAAAGAAGTTACCCCCCCCCCCTCACTGATCTTCACCTTTCCAAATTCGTCTGACCGTCAGTGATACAAACACACGACAATATATCGGTACAGTAAATTATAATGCCCCCCATTCTGAAACTACAGGTAAGTGAAAGGAATGTCTTCCGTGCGTGACGTCACGGCGACCCGGATGTGGCCAAAGATAATACATTTCTAGATACTCCACTCCTCTCTTTGAGCCAATTAAAAAAGCGTCCTAAAAATCCAGTGGCGCCCTCTTTGAAAAAGCTCACCCTTTGCAGAGTTACCCTACTTGTGTGAAAAAAAAATCAAACTGAAACTAACGACTTTTTGAATAAATTAGAATTCAAATTTCAGAAGAACTCTTTTTTTAAAATGGTTACGCTGACAAAAAACCCTTCCGGTGAAAGATGCGACTATTTTTTTGTTTAATTTGACTTTGAATTGAGAGGCGAGAGGTCATTAACCCCCCCCCCCCCACCTAAAACTCCGCACTGAACGAACCCGAACTGCTGACGAACAGCAATCGATCTGCACACGCAAGGGGGTGCTATTCCTATTCTTCTTCTGGAAAAACGAAAGAGAGCTTCAAAACAAAGACTGCAGCACCATCTGAAGCAATGAGCGGACTTCTGCGAACACTTTCTTGGCTGAATGAACTATCTTGTTAAGTACGATCTTTGATGGGGCCCCACAGAGAGTGGAGAGACCCCGGATGTTCGAAGTAGGTCAAGTCAGAGTTCTGTAAGTAGTGCTCGTTACTTACTTACTACTTGGTTACTTGGTTGGAGAAACGGCATCATTGCAGGCGGCACAATGCCATATAGCTGCTCCTCCCTCCCCTCCAGGATCCATGAAAAGGTCTGCCTGCTGATCGTGCCAGTTACAGCAAGTTGGATATTAAAAACAAATTTACCTTTACGTGGCGTCGGTGGCCCAGTGGTTAGGCTCTCGGACTCGCAACCGTAAGGTCGTGGGTTCGAATCTCGTCAGGGGCCCGACGTTGTGTCCTTGGGAAAGGCACTTTGCACAAATTTTCCTCACTTCATCCAGGTGGAAATGGGTACCCAGCTATAGACAGAGAAAGATCTTGTCAGTTTGATAGTGTTTGAGCGCGTGAAATCCGGACCTTGCACTGTATGCTTCCGCGGAAGCTGAGAATATTTCGGAGTGTTCTATGGTCTGCTGGGGTAATAATATAGTGTGAAGCGCATAGAGCCTGCTGTTGAGCGGGGATATGCGCTATACAAATGCTATTTATTATTATTATTTACCAACTTTCCTGTTCTTGAGATCTCCTAAAAAACCCAGATAGGAATCACTACAGGAAATGGATACAGCTAAAATGCCTTCGACCATTTAACGTATTTCGGCACCACTAACATCAATAAGCATGCACTTGACCAAGATGTAAACTTGGGAACTGGCAAAACTTTCCATACTGGCAACACAACAACCACGTCCAGTTATCAGACCCCCCCCCCCCAAAGAAACGCGTGACAGGAATCCTAAAAATCAAGACCAAGACGAAAACGTTCTAAGCAGGTTTCTTTTATAGAAGCTTCTGAAAGCTTGTCAGTGTATCCACCACTGACGCAATTTAAAATAAAGAAATCAACAACTAAGCGTTATTAAAAAAGCTTTTCAAAACTATAATATATCACTTCTAGGTTGACGACACATGGGTTCTGCGATACAGAGCAAGTGTCCCTTCTGCTTATAAAATACAAACTCAGAGGGTTGGATCACCTTCACTGTACGAACGATGGTAGAATACTGAGAGAGCTGTGTTATACATGTAGATAACTAGAGAATGGTAGGATGAGGGGTGACCGACCTTTACTCAGATACAAATATGTCTTCAAGAAGGATATTTTATTATGCTACCTCAACGAAGATCAGTTTAACCCTATCCGTATGCCCTGATGTATTCTTCACATTTTAGAATACTTCTAGAACGAAGATCTCTTTGAAACTTACTTTTAGTATTTCTCAAAAAATAATTTTGACAGACTGCTATGCAAAGCGCACGGATCGGATTAACGAGTACATTTCTCTTTGGAAAGTGATGGCACAGAGTTCCCCACGTCGAATGGATACGATTGTAAAACACGACGTACGGATCGGGTTAAGAGCCGTTAGGGAAAAAGCTGACGAAAATTTACCTAGACAACAGAGCTATGAAGTCCAGGCCTTTTTAAAGGAGGGCTCTCGTGGCCTAGAGGTTAAGGTGTCGGCCTCTCATTCAAAGGTCCAGAGTTCGAATCCGGGTAGCGACGGAAACATTTTCTTCTCTAAAACTGTCTCTTTTCCCCTCCTTTCCTGCTCTGTAGCAATGTTCTGTCATCTGTATTCGTCTCCACTTTCTGCCCCCCACCCCTTCACCTCCTTTGCTCCCTCCTCTGGGCTCCAGAGCCCACTTTTGTCTCTTCTATTATCACCCAAATGGCCTCTGGATCGGAAAAGTAAAGTATAGTAAGTCTCTTCTATTTCTATGAAGCTGCAATTTTCGCACCACCCACCAACATTTATTTTCAATCGGGGCATTACATAATATCTACCTCAACCCGGATGTTCCCCGCTGGTCTCTAGAGTTACCAAATCCCCATCAGTGGGTGAAACTGCCAAGTTTGGCGCACCCTGGTTTAGAAAATGGACTTTGAGGGGAAAAAATTCCTCAAATAAACACTACAGTTTGTTACGAGGGAGTATTGTCTTGCCCAACTGCTGTAGTATCGAATTGCACCATAATTTTCTAGAACGAGAGACCGACGCAAAGCTAGGAAAGAGATTCATCTTTCATGTTTGTATAACTGCAACATAAAGCTTTGAATAGATTTCCTTCTTTTGTTTCTGTCTGTCTGTCTCCTTTTTCCCGGACGCTGGATGGTCAACAAATGTGGCGAAGTTCTTTTGTTTACTCTCTCTCTCTCTCTCTCTCTCTCTCTCTCTCTCTCTCTCTCTCTTTCTCTCTCTCTCTCTCTCTCTTTCTCTCTCTCTCTCTCTCACTCTCTCTCTCTCACTCTCTCTCTCTCTCTCTCTCACTCTCACTCTCTCTCTCTCTTTCTCTCTCTCTCTCTCTCTCTCTCTCTCTTTCTCTCACACACACATACACACACACCACACACACACTATCACACACAAACACACACACACACACAAACACACACACACACACATAAGGGGTCAACGCTGGTTCTTTGTTGTGTGGGTCTGGTTATGGGAAATAGAATATGGAAAGCATAATTTAGGTAAAGAGTACATCTGTGTATACACTGAGAGAGAAGGAAAGAGAGAGAGAGAGAGATGGATAGATAGATAGATAGATAGATAGATAGATAGATAGATAGATAGATAGATAGAGAGAGAGAGAGAGAGAGAGAGAGAGAGAGAGAGAGAGAGAGAGAGAGACAAAGAAGAACATTCTTCATTTATAACATTTGAGAATGTTTTGGGTTCGTGTGTGTTTGAATGCGTTCAATGCATGTATCTCGGAAAAAGATACTGAGACAGAAAAAATAATAAAAAATAGAGACACAATAAATTTGGGAGAGAAGAAGAAAACGAACATTAAAGCTATTAAAATGTAGAACGAGTTTCATTATCAACAGTGACATTTGGTTTTTTTTTCTCTGTTTCGTCGGCGATAATTCAAAACTTGATTAGAACGGCTGGCTGATTCGCAAATGCGTTTGATTTGCTCTGAGCTGCGTTTAGATGAGCGAGTTTTCCCTTTCGCGTGAGAACTGAGGGGGGCAGGATCACTGGACAATATCCAGTGGAGCAGTAAAGCCGAATGCCGGGGCCAAATTACATCAGAACCTAATTTGTTTCCGCGACAGTTTGAGAGATGGTGCCAAAAATTTTGAACACCACAAGGGCATCAATTCTGTAAACATACATAAATCCTGTCTAGGAATATTTTTATATTGTGTTTGCTGGAGGCTAAAACTACTCGTAGACTCCGTTGCGTCTATGATTATATAGGGCTGGAGAAAGTCCAGACAGGAGCCATCATGTTGATTTGCAAAGTTTTGAGCCCCCGTCGGCACAATTTAGACACGTTAAAGGGGGGAGGGGGTTGGGCTATACGTTCTTATTTCTCTGAGTGTCTAGGGGGGTAGGGCTATACGTTCTTATTTCTCTGAGCGTCTAGGGGTAGGGCTATACGTTCTTATTCTCTGAGCGTCTAGGGGTAGGGCTATACGTTCTTATTTCTCTGAGCGTCTAGGGGTAGGGCTGTTTCTATACTTGCCTTCAGGGTCGAGCTGGGCTGTGAGAGATACAGCATCCCGTCTACGAGATGTAGATGTGCGAAAACATGAACCACCTCGCTCCAGAATTGAATCCATGCCTTTATCTTGCAACGAAAACCCCCCCAAAACAAACAACGTTACAATTACACTACATGCGCAAGTGCAAAGGGAAGAGACGGAAAACACAGCGATTTTGAAGAAAAGTGTGTGTGTGTGTGTGTGTGTGTGTGTGTGTGTGTGTGTGTGTGTGCGTATGTGTGTATGTGTGTGTGTGCGTGTGTATGTGTGTGTGTGCGTGTG
>NW_004798159.1:14857-17129 GCF_000002075.1 Aplysia californica
GGGGGGGATCTTGAACATCAATGCCGTCTCACCACAAGAAATATAAGACATGTTTGAAATTGTGTATGTTTAACCCACCTTGTAAGATTGCATGGTTATTTAACCCTATCCGTACGTCGTGTTTTACTATCGTATCCATACGACGTGGGGAACTCTGTGCCACCACTTAATCCTATCCGTACGTCGTGTTTTACTATCGCATCCATACGACGTGGGGAACTCTGTGCCACCACTTAACCCTATCCGTACGTCGTGTTTTACTATCGCATCCATACGACGTGGGGAACTCTGTGCCACCACTTGACCCTATCCGTACGTCGTGTTTTACTATCGTATCCATACGATGTGGGGAACTCAGTGCCACCACTTCCCAAAGAAAAAATTTACTTGTTAATTCGATCCGTACGCTTTGCATAGCAGTCTGTCAAAATGATTTTTTGAGAAATACTGTAAGTTTCAAAGAGATATTGGTACTAGAAGCATTCTAAAATTTGAAGAATACAACCCCTAGATTACAAAAAAAACCCAAGGCGTACGTTAAATGGCGCGATCTCCGAATATAACGTCCATCTCCGATAGAACAGATCCAAATGAGAACATAATTTTGTTAAAGGTTTTTTTTCATGTACACAGCCTCGGACCAAGATGGGCCTTAATAATAATAATAATAATAATAGTAATAATAATAGTAATAATATTAACAGAGAGCTTTTGTATAGCGCAAATCCCCGCTCAACAGCAAGCTCTGTGGGCTTCACAATCTTTACTATTACCCCAGCAGACCTGAGAGCATTCTGAAACAAACTCAACTTCCAAGGAAACATACAGTGCAAGCAACCATTTATATGCACTAAAACATTAACATACTGACAAGATCTTTCGCTGTCTATGGCCGGGTACCCATTACCACCTGGGTGAAGTGAGGAAAATCCTGTAAAGTGCCTTTTCCTAGGACACAACGTTGGGCCCGCGGCTCGAACCCCCGACCCCGCAACCTCACGATTACGAGTACGAGTCCGGTTGCCTAACCACTTGACCACCGGCGCCACAAACCCTCAAAACTGCAACCTCACTATTGCGATTCCAGTAGCCTGTCCACTAGACTACGGACATCACCACTAGTCACAGTTTGGATAGAGATAAAACAGAACACCCCAGATAGTTAAAACATACTATGTTTAAGACAAAATACACGACATGCCTATCAGGATAATTCCTACTTGAAAAACAAAGTACTTCAGGTTTGATCAATTGTTCGTATTATTTTGGAGAGTCTTGTCGGTCGTCCTTTGAGAAAACAATGATCCCTCCAAGGTTCTCATATGATAACAATGGCAGTTAGAAAGGAAATAATTATACTCTTTTTACACAACAAAGAGGAGACATCAATAATTCTATTCTTTAACCCTATCCGTACTTCGTCTTTTACTATCGTATCCATACGATGTGGGGAACTCTGTGCTACCACTTAACCCTATCCGTACGTCGTGTTTTACTATCGTATCCATACGACGTAGGGAACTCTGTGCCACCATTTAACCTTATCCATATGTCGTGTTTTACTATCGTATCCATACGACGTGGGGAACTCTGTGCCACCACTTTCCAAAGAGGAAATTTACTCGTTAATCCGATCCGTACGCTTTGCATAGCAGTCTGTCAAAATGATTTTTTGAGAATACTGAAAGTTTCAAAGAAATCTTCGAACTAGAAGTATTCTAAAATGTGAAGAATACAACTCCCCCGGGGGTACAAAATGACCCCAGGGGGTATGGACAGGGTTAAACGGAGAGAAGTTGTTCAAAAACAAAATGAACGAAGAACAAATACACAGGGATAATGTTAGTATTCCAGTACCTCGACGTTTTTCTTTCGTTGACGGAAGAACCAAGGAAAACAAATGTAATGTTGTTCACAGCTTTAAAAAAGTCTAACGCAAATACTACGGTACACAAACTTTCTTACAAAAAATAATATTCGTCTCGTTTTGGTGACAGTGTCGAATTATTTTGGTGAAATCCAAATTGGTTAAAGCTATGTTCAGATGTTTTGATGAATTGTGTATCTTTCTCGTTTGGGAATTTGTCTTGTCCCTGTCGTTGTCGTTGTTGTTGTTGTTGTTTGTTGTTGTTGTTGTTGTTGTTGTTGTTGTTGTTGTTGTTGTTGTTGTTGTTGTTGTTGTTGTTGTTGTTGTTGTTGTTGTTGTTGTCTTCTTCTTCTTCTTCTTCTTCTCTTCTTCTTCTTCTTCTTCTTCTTCTCTCTCTCTCTCTCT
>NW_004798159.1:20276-22532 GCF_000002075.1 Aplysia californica
GGTTACCAGTCACTTTAATCATTAAAATCTTATTTAAAAAAAAAAAAAATGAAAAAAAAGTTGGTGTTTCGTAGTGTTCCGAAATCTAGGTTATCAAAAATTCTGAAGATGCTCGGAGCCAACCAGGTAATCACCGGAAGAAATCACATTATTAGAAAGAAGGTAATTGGGTTCGGAGTCGATTCCTACGATTCCTAGCTTTCAATAAATGGGAAGCTGGCCACCCAGCAAGCACTAGTGACCAGGAGACTGTCCGAGATACCAGAGATGCATGCCCCACCGAGGCACAGGTCAGTGACCGACTGGGGGGGGGGGGGGGGGGGGCTCTCGTGGCCCAGAGGTTAATGTGTTTGCCTCTCATTCAAAGGTCCCGGGTTCGAATCCGGGTAGCGACCGAAAAATTTTCTTCTCTAAAATTGTCTCCTTTCCCCTCCTTTCCTGCTCTCTAGCAAAGTTCTGTCGTCTGCTTTTGTCTCCTCTTTCTGCCCCCACCCCCTCACCTCCTTTGCCCCTTCCTCTGGGCTCCTGACTCTTTCTGCAGCCTTTCTGCTGCTACTCCTTGGCTCCTTCTTACTGCTGTCTTTCAGCCACACCCTTGATTTTCTAGTAGGAAAGATCTACACCTGGCCTTCTCGGACAAGGGCGAAAAATCTCGGAGGGCCGTGTGCAATTTGCGCACGTTAAAGATCCCTTGGTGGTCTAAAATAGACAAGAGTAGGCTTCGGCCGCCACCTGGGCAAAATTCGAAATTTACTACCAACTGAAAAAGTTTAATGTGTCACGCGCGCTCATATGACCTTATGCAGTTGCGAAAGCAGTAAAACACGTACCAAAAAAAACAAAACAATAAGTGACCGACTGACAGGGTCCTCTGGCCCATAGGTTGATCGTGGACGTAAAGGCCGCTAAAGAAGAACGCCAGCAGCCAGCAGGGAGTGGAAAGACAATGATGGTTAACGAAGCTCGAGGTCTATACAGAAATATTATTATATCGTCGTCTTCATGATAACATCGGATAACTGTATAATTACTATTTTACAACATTTTCGATTTTGCTTTTTTGTGTGCGAAACGTATTCTAAAAAGTGTTTTTCATATCACGGTTGAAAATCTATAATAAGAAATAAACAACCAAACGTGGACTTCTCATCATCATCATCATCATCATCATCATCATCATCATCATCATCATCATCATCCGGTGCCAGATCTGCGACAGACATCGGCGATCATGGTTCTCCATTCATTCCTTTGCTCGGAAGTTCTTAAAAAAAGCTATGTTTCTCTGATCTTTCCCTGTCACCAACTTGTTCGGGTTCCCCAAATACGTTCCTCTGGGCCTACCCCTGCCTCAATTGCCCTCAATCTTGCTTAACAGTATGAAAATCGGATAACTCTTAGCCGCCCTTTTGATAAATCAGTTTTTTTCCGTCACAATTTACTCGTTGTCACTTATCCGATCTCATCTTGACGGCGACGGTATACACTTTTAGACAGCAAAGAAAAAATACAACTGACAAAAACTTCCAAACAAGCATGATCAAGGAATACACAACTTAGAACAAACAAACACTTTTTTTGCGTTAACAAACTCTCTTTATTCAGTAACTTTCCTACAAACGTTTCAAAAGACGAACTTCTTGACTAATTTGGGTGAATATTTTGACACCAAGTTGAAAAAATCTGACATAAAATTGACAAGTTCCCGCGTCGACCATCGTCTTTCAAATACTTAATGGCCAGAAATTATGCGTGATCAGGCCTGTCACACAGGAAGAAGTTAGATTTAATAAATTATAAATGCATGATCCCTCAAGGCAAGCTCTTAAGACTCCATCCAAACACAAATTATGCTTGTTAGTCACCTAGATTGTCATATTATCATCATCATCCAGTGCCAGATCTGCGACAGACATCGGCGATCACGGTTCTCCTTTCATTCTTTTGCTCGGATGCTCTAAAAAAAGCTACGTTTCCCTGATCTTTCCCTGTTACCCATTTGTTTAGGTTACCCAAGTATGTTATTCTGGGCCTTTCCCTGCCTCGCTTGCCCTCAATTTTCACAGTGAGAGTTAGGTGTTCAAGACCCTTATGTCTATTTATGTGTCCCAAAAACCGCATTTGTCGTTTTCTGATTGTTTTTAACATTGAGCGCCCCACGTGGGCTTCATCAAACACTACCACTCTTAGCAGTCTCCTAAGAAACCACATTTCTGTTGCTTCTATTTTATTTTCACTGTCTTTAGTGTTTGTCCA
>NW_004798159.1:22970-24201 GCF_000002075.1 Aplysia californica
CATTGAATATTATCTTAAGTTTGAACACTTGAAAATCTTCCCCAAGACTTGAATCAAATCAAGGGAAAAATACCTATACAAAATAAATAATTTATTTTGTCTTTACGTCTAAAGCGTATTATACACTGTCATCATAAGGAAAATATCATCGACTCTCTTAGAGCTGATGACCTGGCCTCGTTTCATGTCAGCTTATATAGATTACCCCCTTGACAACCCCCCACCTCATTAGACGCGGCATGTCGATACAACTATCTTCCCTCTTCCTGATCAGCGCCAAATCGCTACATCAGAACTGCACAGTTCTATCTGACAGTTTTTGACCGTTTTGAGTTCCCAAGACCATGAGGCCAGAAACCAAATGTTCTATCTGCTGCTTTATAAAAAATTGTGAGGATTATTGGGAGTCGTTATCAAGATATCCAGAGAATTGCATTCGAAAAAGCTTTGCATGGTGTGGAACTAATAAATTTCGAACGTCAAATTTCTCCGAACTGGGTAGTGAGTAGAGCTGGGCGAAGAGTCGATTCCGGAACCGATTCCCGCGATTAATACAAAGGAAGTTAAGTTCCGTCTCCTTTTTACGTAGACCAACGGTTGCCAGTTATTTTTTATCATTAAAATCTTCTTTTTGATAAAAAATTTATTATAAAAAAAAAGAAGTTGATGCCCTCGTAGTGTTCCGAAATCAAGGTTATCCTAAATCCTGAAGATGTTCAGCACCAACCGGGTAACCACCGGGGGAAAGATCACATCATTAGAAAGTAAGTAATTGGGTTCGGAGTTGATTCCTACGATTCCTAGCTTTCAATAATCGGGAACCTAGCCGCCCAGCGCTAGTAGTGAGCAGATAGAACCTTGTAATTCTAGGCTAGCGAGATATATCACAGAGTAGACATGTCAGTCTTAGGCTTTGAAAGAGCTTAACACAGCTCAGAGACTCTATGTGGGTGGTTCGCGGGTGCTCTGGTGTGGTCTGCACGTCCTTCTTTTCTGCTTAAACGTATCATCCTTATCTCATGTTCCTTCTTTCCTCTGTACGCTACTCTCTCGCAATACCTTTGTTTTTTCGGCATATATTATAATTATACATTATTTGTTTCGCTTCTCAGCCTTAGAACCAACCAGGCTGAGAAGCGCCAACGACGAATGGAAAACAGTGAAAATACACAGCTTCAATCCACGTCACTGACAGGCAAGCACTGCGACAGAATCTAATAAAATAATAATA
>NW_004798159.1:26016-28756 GCF_000002075.1 Aplysia californica
TCTTCTTCTTCTTCTTCTTCTTCTTCTTCTTCTTCTTCTTCTTCTTCTTCTTCATTAAAATAGTCTTTGCGACTGACATTAGGGCAATCCAAATCTGGCTCCACAGAAAATGGAGACCCCCAATATGCTCTACAGGTCAAGGGAATTCTGAATGGAGGAATAAAGTTTACTTTTACCATTGTTATCCTAACCATTTTCCCCTAAGTAATAATCCAATGTCCCAAGATCCTCTGTTTGTTATTCTAGACCTCCATTATATCTGGAATAAGAAGGGAATCAATCATTAAATAGTTATTAAATAGTTATTAAATAGTTATTAAATAGTTATTAAATAGTTATTAAATAGTTAAAGCAGAGGCAAAGGGGATAACATTTTTTTTATTCGTATGGATATTTCTTTTGAGTCTTCATCGACGCAAGTGAGAACTTGTAGGAAGCAGCAAAGACACAACATTCTAGTGGACAGACTCCTAGATTAAAAAAAAAAAATCCCACCTGCAGTGTTTACAAGATCGTAGAGGCCAACTATTGCAGTGTTAATTTTGCTTCAATTTGTAATTTTGGTTAGCAGGTTCATGGAAGCCCGTCTTCTATAGTAACTGAATTGGGTTGTTGCGGGGGTATAGTATCTACAATTACAATGAAAACACACAGACACACACACACACACACACACACAAACACACACACACAAACACAAACACAACCACACACACACACAAACCCACAAACACACACGCACGCACACACACACACAGACACACAAAGACAAACACACACACACACACACACACACACACACTTTACCATACCAGCTCTGCGAACCTTCTACTTTTTGAATTCTTATTCGTATGAAAATTAACAGATAAAGTCAATATCACAAGTGTTTCACTTATCTTACCTACTTTGCTTATTATTGGAATACATTACTTTTTTTGCTGCAAAAAGAAAATGGTTATTTCTTTCTGAAATCCCAGGGTGGTCACTGGGGTGTGTCCCTGAACAAGACACGACAAACCTGGCTCAGAAAACAGGGCGCTGCACAGTAGCGACCGACAGTGGCATGGTTGTAAACTGTTCTGTATTTGTGAAATGTGTGTGTTTGTGCATGCATTTCTGCATTTCTGTGTTTACGTATTTATAATTATGTATTTGTGTATGTAAATGTATGTTCACCATTGTAGACGAAGGTGATAAAAGTGTAAATTATTAATATTAATATTATTTTATTTTATGAAGAGGTTGGCGTCTGTCTTCGCTGAGTTCACTTTATATGTAGTATCCATGAACATTTGACCAGTCTATTGTTCTTACCTCTCCTCCTTCTTTCTTGTGTTTGTTACTCACTTGTAACACCTCAGATCTTCGGCATTTGTATGACCTAATTGTGTTGCAAGAGCCGTAAAACTCTTTACTAAAACAAAACAAACAATACTGGTCCGCCCGATTTCCAGCGGTAATCGGACCCAATCCAAGAAACCTGACCAGCTGAATAAAAGTACAACCCACTAAAGAGCTGGTGGGTGGTTGGCGGGTGCTCTGGTGTGGTCTGTTTCTTCTTTCCTGTCAAACATCTATCGTCCTAATCTCCCCTTCTTCTTTTTTGTGTTTGTTACTCTCTTGTAACACCTCTAATCTTCTGGCGCTCATATGACCTTATGCAGTTGCGAGCGCCGTAAAACCTCTACTAAAACTAAAAGTAAAAAGAGCGGATCCTCTTCTCTCTCTGGGGTTACTCTCAACCAAAAGGGAACTGGATTGTCGCCCAGCTGAATATTTTATGAACTTCTCTGTAACCAAAGGTCCTGCGTCTAAGAGATTTCTTTGTTGAGAGCATAAAGGCCATTCTGCTCAGATGCGTCCGTTGACTTAGAAATGTCAAACAGCTATCTCGTCTGTCATATTAGTGCGTTAAGGTCAAAGAGAGGAATTGGAACAAGAGATGAGGGGAAAACCAGGTGGGTAGAACGGCGGAATCAACAGTTTGATATTTCTTGTTTAACTCAATCCGTACGCTTTGCATAGCAGTCTGTCAAAATGATTTTTTGAGAAATACTGAAAGTTTCAAAGAGATCTTCGTACTAGAAGTATTCTAAAAGGTGAAGAATACAACCCCGGAGGTACAAAATGACCCAAGGGCGTACGGATAGGGTTCAGACTTTTCTCTAACGTAATCTAAGGACATGTTACATTTTCCCTGAACGCTTATCAATGTCGGAGAAAAGTAATGTCTTCCCAATTACAATGCCCAATAGCATCACTCTTCGTCTGAGAGAAAGAGTGCACAAGGAATTTAGAAAATGAAAATAAAGAATTCGAAGGGTGATATTGCATCATTATTTCACACAGGACATCAACAGGATTGAGCAAAGACAGAGGAACATGTATAATGCTGAACAAAATATACATCTAAAACACTGACGTAGATAGGTAACATTGCTTACGTCATGATACTTGATAAATAGTGAACAATTCCACATTTGAGACCCTACATTTATATGTGTCACAGGTAAGTGACGTGGATGTAAATTAATCATGAAGATCTCTAATATTACATGTCTCTCTATTTATGATAGGATATAGATTGCAATGCGTATAGAGCTTGGCTGTCTAGTGGGGATACTACCTATACAAATGCTATTAATTCTTCTACTTCTTCTTCTTCTTCTTCTTCCTCTTTTTGTTCTTGTTCTTGGTCTTGTTATTGTTCTTCTTTTTGTTCTTGTTCTTGTTCTTCTTG
>NW_004798159.1:32091-33066 GCF_000002075.1 Aplysia californica
CGACCCTTCTCTTCCTCCCCCCCTCCGTCCCTCTCACTCTCTCTTTCCTGTCTCCCTCTCGCTATCTCTCTTTCTTTTTGTCTCTCTTATTCAGTATCTCCCTTTTCCTTCCACTCCCCCCTCCCTCAAAAAAAAAAAAAAAGATTGTGAAAGCTTTTATTTTTTATTCACTCCGTATCAGACGCTTTTGGCAGAGACATCATTCACATAAAAGACTATAATGCAAACAATTGTGCTCACTTTCGTTCTGTTTTTCCTTTTGTCCTGTAGCCATCCCCGTTCCCTTTTTAAAACCATACGTTGTAATAATAATTTACAGTTGAAACTGTCTGAGACGACTACCCATTGTCTTAACACAGTGTCATTATAATGTAACCCCCCCTCCCCCCCCAAAAAAAAATCAACAAAAAAAATCAAAAAATCAAAAAAATCCAAACAACAACAAACAAAAAATACCCAACAAAAAACAAAAATAAACAAACAAAAACAAAACAAAAACAAACCCAACCTAAATGACGAATTAAGAAGTGGATGTTTGTACCGTTGATTGTCTTATACAGATGTCCGTTAGAGCTGGTTAAACCGTATTTACTTTCCCATTCCCCTGCAGTAAAATGTACTCCAACCATTTTCTGAATAACAAACCAGTTTGGTTTCACTTCTGTTCGGTGTGTTTGGAATCTTCCATGAGGAGTGTTCGAAATTGGATTGATTTCGTATTTATGGTTGTCCAGATATAGAGGATAGTTCTTACCGAACTCGATCGGAGAATCGAATAGTCTTTGGATAAACCTACACTGTTGAAAATAGCGTAAAACCCTTCCATCATCTCAACCTATCGAGACATCTTATGCATTTTCTGTTCCTACAGGCCTATCCTTCATGAGCTTATAGCGTTATTTTTATTATAGTTGTTCTGTGCCTACGGCTGAATGAAATTAGTCCGTTCCGTGTGTGTGCGTGTGTGTGTGTGTG
>NW_004798159.1:35470-36535 GCF_000002075.1 Aplysia californica
AGGAGAGAGAGAAAGAGAGAGAGAAAAGAGAGGGGGAAGCGTTAGTTATTAGCAACACCCATCTCTCTGTATGGCAGAACTCCAATTGAACATTTTTGTTTAAAAAAACGATCCTCCCCGTCACCTTTCTAAAAATAGAGAAGTGAGAACATGATCTCCTAGTACCACTTTCTGTGTCCCAATTTACAACTAAAACCACTTACGTCGAGGGAAAAAAACTGCACAATTGTGGCGGTATACTAGACGTAAAAAGGTTATTTAGACGCAAACAGGTCATAGGTTCTTTTTTGGTTGTTGTTTCTTGCTCTCGATTGACCGATCTGCTCTAAAGAGAACTGATCAGACAGCAGCCATTGCGATTTCTCAGTATAGATGCCAATACGACGCTAAGGAGGTTATAGAGTAACAGCAGAACCCCATTAGCTAAAGTGTTTTACGCCTCTTTGTTGCCAAATCAACATCGTGCTCTATACATCAATCATGGAACTGACGTTAAATAGGCCTAATACATACGTACTGTAATTCATCGATGTCTTGTAAAACACATTTTAACACCGATGCTGGCAAGTTTACAAAAACGCCATCGCTGGAAGCCTCTTTTCGTTGCCCTAGTTTTTTTGCGTTTTGGGTTATCGTATCGTGCACGTTCAAGGACACTCCCCTCCCTCACTCCCTCCCTCTCTCTCTTCACTTCGCCCCCCGCCCCCCCAACCAAATGCCTGTCCAGTAGTCCATCGAAACGCTTCGTTGCCGACATAAAAGCCTACTTAACCCTATAATGAGACTGAGCTAACTACCACCTCCCCCCCCAACCCCCATCCAACCTCCATCCTCAGAGACAATGCACAGTGACGAGTGGGAATATTATTATATCATGATTTACTGTCCTTCTGTCTTCCTCTATTGTCATATAAGGATTTGTGCTGTTAAGATCGCACGCTCTCATCAGCGGTAGATTTGATCAATACTCAGAGCTCACGGCCACAGTAAATGTGTTGCTTCAATGTGGAATTCAACAATAGATAATCGAGGGAAAGCGGTAAAAGTAACCCCCCCCCCCCCACT
>NW_004798159.1:38481-46510 GCF_000002075.1 Aplysia californica
TACACACACACACACACACACACACACCACCAGCATTTATTCTAATGTCCTTGCATTCACTACATTCGATAATATTAATACCAACACGCATTCGCCTCATTAGTCACACGAGTAATTAAAACTGGACGGAAATAACATTTGTGAGGCAGCGTGGTGGAATCAGGCTCTCGTCAAAATAATCAAAGTGAAGGAATGCGCACTATTCTGCAAGTTTGTGAATTTTTATCAAATTTTAGATTTTTGGCCCAACACCTTTTATGCCCATTAAAGAACTCATTTCTGGGTGGATTTTTCTGAAAAACCTTAATCAAAGGGGCACAAAATGTAAATTTTCAGTTACCATGGACTCTAAAACTAAGGAAATAACTAATCTTTGGCGGCCATTTTCTCAATAATTTTACCTCTGAAAACAAGTGACCCCCACCTCTTTCCTTCGCAAATATCTTGACCTGTATTCAAGATAAATGGATATTTTTCATCCAAATAAAGACAAGTGAAAAGCTTTAAGATGATACTAATAACTCTACATGCTGAAAAATTGACGAGAGCCTGATTCCACCACGCTGCCTCACATTTGGACTAGCATGGCAAGACCGCTATTATCTTGTCACAATAGACAGGTAATAGAAGAATATGGACATCAGGTAGGTTAATTCGATTTCTTCAAAATCAATAAAGGACTATCGTCACCTGTGTCACCTGTCACAATGGCCGAGTTTATCTGTTGGTGCACCACACCTTGACACCTCATTCATCCATCTTCCGTGGTTTCTGCTTTGAAGGCATTATCTTATTAAGCTGCTCCAGACCACTTATCGGGTTTTACGATTTCGATGAATGATGTAAGAACTCCTTCTCTATTTCTATTTGCTTCTGTTTTGCCACTCAGCACAGCAGCTCTGCCGTACACTGATAAAACGCCTTTTTCTTACTCAAGGCAGTTTCGAGAAATCTGCCTTTTTTCGTTTTCTTATATTATTTAAACTAGATCTAGTTTGCACATACTTCAATGGTTGATCTCGCACCCTGAAGAGAAATGTCATTCCCTGTGCTCGACAGATACTATACTTTACTTTAACTTTTACTTTTTCCGGCCCAGCGGCCATTTGGGTTCTAGCCCTTCGGTCTGAATAGATACTATAAGAAAACCGAAAATCGCCGATTTCTAAAAACTACGATGGAAATTAAGAAAAAGGTGTTTTGTGAGAGTACTGCAGCAGCTGCTGTCCTCAGGCCTGTTGACATGTTTCTGTTTCCGTGACCAAGGTACGCTTCTCAAGTCTTCAGTTTATGATGACATTATGAGCACAATTAATTGTCCCGAAACTGGTTCTTTGTAAAGACGGAGTAGATTGGTTGAGGCTATGACTTCGTACTTACGAGATTTTTGCAGAGTGTGTGATGGAAAAGTTGATTTGCCAAGGATCTGTAATCTTTAAATCAGCTGTTTTACGCCACAGCATTTAGAATATTATAAGTAGCATACCATCAGCCTCATCTCGACAAGCAAAGTTGTCAATATAATATGTTACACGTTACAGAATTAAAACAATAATTAACGCCAAGTATAAACGTGAGAGATGTTTTACGCACCATGTCGTATCTATTAGCAACCGACCACGTTGTGGGAATTTCCCAAAAGGTGTGATATTAATATACCTTGTGGCAAGCCATGGCTTCATATTGTTTTACTGTCTATTGTTCTTTTAAAGCTCAAAGCTTCGATTAGTATCTTGTTCAAAATATTAGTTGAAGCAGTTAAGCCTTTGATCTGGGTGGGGAGCTGGTCAGCTTGAGAGTGAAAGGTATTACGGTAATTAAAGGGGAGAACGATAAAAGCACCCCTCCCCTCTATGTCCCCATTCTTAGAAGAAATTTGTTAAGAAATCTTTGAGAATGACGTCACCAGAGAGTGTCCCCCGCCAGCAGAGCTGTTCTCTCTATACGTCACCAGAAATAGTAAACAACACGATGGTTCACACATATAAAATTAATGTCTTTAAAATATGTGATGCAGCGTGGTGGAATCAGGCTCTCGTCAATTTTTGGACATGTAAAGTTATTGGTATCATCTTAAAGCTTGTCCATTTGTCTTTATTTGAATGAAAAAAATATCCATTTATCTTGAATACAAGTCGAGATATTTGCTTATGAAGGAGGTGTGGGTCACCTGTTTTCAGAAGAAAAAATAGTGAGAAAATGGCCGCCTACGACTACTTATTTTCATAGCTGAAGAGTCCGTGGTAACTGAAAATTTCCATTTTTTGTGCCTTTAATTAACGTTTTTCAGGAAAATCCACACATAAATGAGTTTTTTAATGAGCATGAAAGGTGTTGAGCCAAAAAACAAAAATTTGATAAAAATTCACAAACCTGTTGAAAAATGCAGGTTTCTTCACTTTGATTATTTTGACGAGAGCCTGATTCCACCACGCTGCCTCACATATACCAGCATTTTAGTAGAGTCTTCACCGGTGATTAATAATTGCGTTTTCCGTTGTTTCGCAAAGGTGAGCTGTTGTTTTCTGAAATCAGTCTTTTTTTTAGTAATGTTTTACGGTGCCCGCAAATGCATAAGGGCATATGAGCGTACGGGACACACCTAATATTTTTAGTCGGTAGGACATTTTGTATTTTGTCAGGGTAGCGGCTGAAGTCTACTCTTATCGATTTTGAACCATCAAGGGATCTTTAACGTGTAGGCTACAACTTGAACACGGGACCTCCGAGAATTTTCGCCCTTGTCCGAGAAATCTAGGTGTAGGTCTTTCAGACCAGAAGATCAGGGGTGTCGCTGAAAGACAGCAGTAAGAAGGAGCCAAGGAGAAGCAGTGGAAAGGCTGCAGAAAGAATCAGGAGCCCAGATGAGGGGGCAAAGGAGGCGAGGGAGTGGGGGCAGAAAGTGGAGACGAAAGCAGACGAACAGAATGTGGCTAGAGAGCAGGAAAGGAAGTGAAAGGAGACAATATTTTAGAGAAGAAATTTCTTCCGTCGCTACTCGGATTCGAATCCGGGACCTTTGAATGAGTAGCGAACACCTTAAACCTCAGGCCCCGAGAGCCCCCAAATCAGTCTTTGCTCTAAATGTCTGTATACAAGATACGCCACTTCCAAAAATAATATGGTTAAACACACTCTTATCAAGACCAGCACCAGCATTTGTGTAGATGGTTTGCCCAATACGCAGACTGCGATGGCTCTAACAGATTGTTCCCTGTCGAAGCTGCTCGTGGATAACGTTTTCAAGATTTTTTTGACAGAAAAGGTAGATTTGAAACAGGCCAATAATTCTTAAGACATTCTGATCTAGGATTTGTCTCAAACATTGCGTGACTTAACTTCTATCTCTAAAGTAGTTATCACAATTCGTAAACGGCTGCGCCTTTCGATTTATTCTTAGGCGGTTAGACCAAGGACAGAGTTTTACTAAATAGCACACATGCCTGAGTTCTGATATAGGACTTCACTCTATCTCCCTTTCTCTCTCTCTCCATCTCTCTCTCTCTCTCTTTCTTTCTCTCTCTCTTTCTCCTTCTCTCTTTTTCTTTGTCTTTCTCCCACCCATCTCCCCCATCTCTCTCTCACTCACGCTCTCTCTCTTTTTCCTTCTCCCTTTCTCTTTGTCTTCCCCCCCCCCCTCTCTCTCCCTTTCTCTCTCTCTCTCTCCCCCCACCTCTTCCGCTTTCACACCCACTGCGATTCGAATTATAAGAAGATGCCCACTAAAGACATGGCAGTGGGAACCCCGCAAAATGTACATCATTATCCATTTGCAGGTTTCTATCCTTTCAATCAGTGACAGTCTTCCATTGAGCTCCCCCGACTTTGGTTGCCTTATGTAGTAAATTGTAGACTTACCAGCAGAAGCGAAAGATTATTTCTGAAGGCGGAAGAAAAAATCCTTAGGTGATTAGTTCCTATTCAAAAGGGCATGCGTAGTTTCAACTCTGCCTCTGTCAATTCTGCCTAATGGAGAATGTTTTTGTGTTTAAGATTGTACACGGACGTGGACACCAGAACTTGGTTAAGACTGTAAGAAAAAAAAGAACAAACTCAGAACATATTATACGAGGATTACAGAGTATTTATGAAGATTGTAAAGCATTTATTAGGATTATAGAGTATGTCTTTTTATGAGGATTATAGAGTATTATAAGGATGATAGGGTATGTTAAGATTAAAGGAAGCTAGTTACTCTATATATAGCCACCTTACTGACGTGAACAAAGACGGCAACTCACACGTGAAGAAAGTACACGCACACGCACACACCAACCCCTCGCCCCAACCCCCCCCCAAAACAAAACAAAACAAACCCAAACAAAAAAAATGAAAGAAAAAACAACAACAAACAAAACAAAGAAAAAACAAAATATAAAACCAGAACCAGGAATTACTGCGCGTTAGATTTGAAAGACCTTAGCCTGCGGTAATCATGATCACACAATGGCTGAGACAACTAATAATTGTGCTCTCTACGTAAATTCTCTCTCGAAATATGGAATTGTACATTTTCCTAGAGCTTGCGTTCGGCTGCCTACAGCACCGACATTGTGACCCCATCATACCATCGCAATACTATTTAGATCGGCGTAGTGTGTAGTTTTAACGCACACAGCAGACCTGATTCAATGTAAAGACTTCTCTGTTGACATCCACCCCATGGCGCTCATATGACCTTATTATGCAGTTGCGAGCGCCGTAAAAACTCTACTGAAACAACATAACGTGGTAGTTGACTAACACACTGACAAAAGGTCTCTACCTTAGAATCACAAAGATCTATCTGCTCAGTACCTAATTTTGAGAAAACTGACGTTTAAAATGTTGAGTTTCGAAACATGTCAAGTTTTTCTCGAATTCAAATCTTTGAATATCTTGATACCCTGGAAGTTGAGGTTGTTTCAGAATGCTCTCAGGTCTGCTGGGGTAATAGTATAGATTGTGAAGCGCATGGAGCTTGCTATTGAGCGGTGATTTGCGCCATACAAATGCTATTATTATTTTTATTATTATTATTATAATAGTAAAAATAATATTAATAATAATAATAATAATAATAATAATAATAATAATAATAATAATAATTATTATTATGAATTAATTCACGATTTTGATAGAGCTGATAGAATATTTGTTTTTGTTTTTTACCTCAAGATCTTAGTAACTCGAAATAGCCCAAAATTTCAGATTAAACTTTGTAATTTCAAGGTAACAAAGTTAAAACAACAGTTTTTAAAAAAGGAAGATTCCAGGTAGCAAAACGAATTATCGACAAGAGCACTGTTTCTTATGAAGATAAAATTGTAGGAAATTCCTGAAATATGAATTCTCGAGTAAATACGAGTATTATTAATTCCTGAAATATTACCTATTTACTCTTTTACGGCTGCTCCGAGGCTTATTATGTTCCTTTCTACGGCTATAAAAGAGATGGACTCTGAAGAGTAACATCCATTTGAGTGGTTTCAGCTTTCTTTTGAAATGTCTATCCCATTATTCTGTACGTACACTCCCACATGTTTTGCCTGAGGAGACTTCAGGGACTTTCTAATGGCCATAAAAAGGAAAATAAGAGCTTCAAAATGATATGTTGGGAACAATTTGGTCATTGTAATGACTTAACTGGGAAAAAGGTAAATGGAGTCGTGTAATATAAGTGAAAATAAAGGACAAATGACAGCTGTTAGAAAGGTGTGAGTGTTCTCACCTGTCGAACTAACTAAAAGCTGTATATTTTATCCATTCTGTCCTTCTTTATTGTCTATGCGTCAGTCTGCCCACTCTGTCAATCCATCCATCCATCCACCCACCCATCCATCCATCCATCCATCCATCCATCCATCCACCCACATACAAGAAGTGGCGTCGGTAGCCTAGATGTTAGGCTACCGGACTCGTAATCGTGAGATTGCGGGTTCCGGGGTTCGAGCCTCATCTCGGTCCGACGTTGTGTCCTTGGGAAAGACACTTTACTCGAACTTCCCACTTGGCTCAGTCCTTTCGGAGACGAACGTTTTTAAGCTAGGAGGTCATGTCCCTTAAATAACTTAAGAGTGTTGATAGGGGCGTTAAACCTATACCATTTCACCATATTATACAAGCACTATAGACGGCAGAGGCAACTTGGTAAGAACAGGTAGCATTTCATGACAGGCTGATCGTAAGATTCTTACCGTTGAGATTAAACATATCTATCTATCTATCTATCTATCTATCAATCTATCTATCTATCTATCTATCTATCTATCTATCTATCTATCTATCTATCTATCTATTTTGTAGTTTTAGTTGAGGTTTTAAGGCGCTCGCAACTGCATAAGGTCATATGAGCGCCAGAAGATTAGAGATGTTACACAAGAGAGTAACAAACACAAAAAAAGAAGGAGGGGAGATAAAGACGATAGATGTTTGATAGGAAAGAAGGAGCAAACCACACCAGAGCACCCACCAACCATCCACTATCTATCTATACATAAACCCACACACCCACACACTTATGTGTTTGTGGGAGGTGGAGGGGTGGGGGGGTGGAAACTTTTATTTGCAGGCTATACAATATGTATAATATTTATAAGAAAAGACGCTTCTTAGAAAGATAAGAGCGGCCGGAGGGGGGATGGGGTGTAAAATGGGGATAGGGGTGGGGGTGGGATTGGGGGTGGGGGTGCGAAATTTACTTTTATCTGTGTGACGTTGTATAAAGTTGTGTCTGTCTGATCAGATTTTGTTCAGCTGGTGATGTCTATCAACAGAAAGGTGGTTTCTTAGGAGACTGCTAAGAGTATCGTGGAAGGAAAAGAAATCAAATGAGGTTTTGTTTGATGAAGCCCATGTGCGACGCTCAATGTTGAAAATAATCAGGAAACGACAAATGCAGTTTTTGTGACATCTGAATAGACATAAGGGTCTTGAACATCTTGCTCTCACTGGCAAAATTGAAGGCAAGCGAGGCCGGGGTAGGCCCAGAACAACATACTTAGGGAACCTAAACAAATGGGTAACAGGGAAAGATCAGGGAAAAGCAATTTTTTGAGAGCATCTGAGCAAAGGAATGAACGGAAAACCATGATCGCCGATGTCTGTGGCAGATCTGGCACTGGATGATGATGATGATGTCTATCGTAAGAGTTAAGAGTGAGTGAAAGAGGTGGATAATCTTTATTTATAGGAAGGATTAGTGTTGCAGGTTCTTGGCGAGACCTCTAAGGGCTTATGATGCTTGAGAGAGAATGAAACTCAATATCATTGTGTGCCTTCGTCTATCAAAGTGAATGATGTTGAAATCGAAGGTATACTAGAAAATAAACCAAGATGCAGACCAAAGACCAGTATATTAATTAAGACAAATCGTAGAAAAACGACAAAAGCAAACAGCAGTTAAGATAAGATAAAATAGATAAGGTAAGAGAAGATAAAATAGATAAGATAAGATGAGATGAGATAAGGTAATGTAAGTTAAGATAAGATGTGATAAGTTTAGATAATAATTTATTAAACGTGATAATATAGTATTATATTTTATTTTTAGGGTATCTTCAACTTTCACAGCGCACACTCTAGACCTGAGACTTTTTCGTCTGTACCCACGCCGACTAGGCGCTGGATTTTACCTTCCTTAACATCAGAGATATGGAAGAAGAAAGAGAAAAATGAGGGTCAAAGGGTTTGTTAAAAAAATTGCTTTAAAAAAAAATCTAAACAAAAAGAAAACCAACCCCCCAAAAAACCCACACAAAAAACCCCCAACAAACCACCAACAACAAAACAAAACAACAAAACAAAAATCTGTAATTTTCATCCGATCCGTCTCGGACTTACGTTACTGTAGTGCTCATCGGGTGACTCGCGACGTAAAATCATTGAGAAAGAGACTACCATTAGCGCCAGGTCAAGTTGTGTGGGCATTGATTCAAATGTAAAACAACGAGTAGATCTATACTTACAATGCTGGTAGTGTACTCCATCTCTCTCTTACCGCCCTCTCCACCTCTCCCTGTCTCTCTCTGTCTCTCTCTCTGTCTCTGTC
>NW_004798159.1:50669-55960 GCF_000002075.1 Aplysia californica
CTACTACTACTACTACTACTACTACTACTACTACTACTACTACTACTACTACTTCTACTACTACTACTACTACTACTACAACTGAAACAACAATAACAAGAGCAACAATATACTACTACTACTACTACTACTACTACTACTACTACTACTACTACTACTACTACTACTACTACTACTATAATAATAATAATAATAATAATAATAATAATAATAATAATAATAATAATAATAATAATAATAATAATAATAATAAGAAGAAGAAGAAGAAGAAGAAGAAGAAGAAGAAAACATAAAAGATATTTTCTACTATTTTTATCTTTCTTTTATTTAATGTAAGTCTTGTTTTTTTCTTTCATCTTTTTCTTTTTTCTTATTCTTAATTTTTTTTTCTTTTCATTTTCATGTACGATGAGAATTGATTAAAAAACCTAACATTCCTTCAGACTACATCGCCATTTCTTTTCATTCCTCATGATATTGTGTGAACTTTAGTACCTCATTGATTGAATTGATTTCCCATTCATTCTTGGTTTCGTCTCATGACAACTTGTGTATTTACAACCCCCCCCAAAAAAATAAATGAAAAAATAAGAAAATAAAATAAATATAAAGGAATAAGAGTCAAGAAGTAACATTCCGACATTTTCAACAGTTTGTGGTCTTTTGCCCCCAGAAATAAGCTGTCCTTGGCGCTTGACCCGGAAGCCGAAACTGATGCCGGAAGCAGCACCGTAAGTAACGTCATGAACGAGAGAATTGCAGACGGCAAGGGGAAGTTACTCTGAGATGATGGATTAGTCGGAGTTTCCTAGCGTGGTGTGGGCGCCTCGTCTTCCCTTTCATGTCCACTTCTACATAATTGTATGTCATTTTCTTGTTTCCTCACGTCTCGTACATAATCGAAGCCAAGATACAAGAAAGATCGGAAGAGAATTCATCCAAACAGTTCCCAATTCATTACTTTCTGCTGTTAGTCAATACAGCTTTTCTTTTTACTGTACAGTCATTTGGCTGGGATTCCAATCTACATTCATGTCTGCGCCATATTTGTAGAGCAACCAATCTATCTCGGGTACGTCTTTATACATTCGTGGCACGGACTGAAACGTTATATCTTCATCATCAGCAGCAGTGAGAACTATTATTGATTATTCAAGAAGAAGAAGAAGAAGAAGAAGAAGAAGAAGAAGAAGAAGAAGAAGAAGAAGTAACAAAACACAACAAAAACGATAACAACAATATCTGCACCTTCAACAATTTAAATAGCCAACTTTTTAAGGACGACGCTTTTTCCTTGCTAGCATCCAAGTAATATTATATCTACAAGAGTTTGAGTTTTGGGTTGTCCGAAACGAAAATTAAGGTGTTGGGAGTTCTCATGTCCGCGAACAAACATTTGTGTCATGACGCGGTGGAATCAGGTGCTCGTCAGTGTTTGGGCATGTGAAGTTGTTGGTAAAGTAAAGTAAAGTTGTTTCCGCATCCGATCCGGACATTGGGGATTGTCTTGTTAGTGAGACAACTTCCTGGGCCTTCGGCATATTGTGGTAGGGTGGCTAGCTAGCTAGCTATTTTTTATAGTAGAGGGTTTTGCAGCGCTCGCAACTGCATAAGGTCATATGAGCGTCAAGGGCTGGGTGTCAACAGAGAAGTCTTTACGGGAATCAGACTTAGACTGCTCACTTCTCTAGCTTCAACAGCACAAAGTCTGCTTCGACTATCAAGGCACCCCGGATATAGCAGGTCACAAGAGAGTGAGAAACCTACAAAAGAAGTAGAGGAAAATGACAATAGTAAGGATCAGGAAAGAAAAAGCATCAGTTCCCTGTTGTAGATCAAGCACAGTTATGAGCGTGACATGAGTCAGCCCATTTACAATTCTACTATGCTTGAACGAGAAATGCCCCCCCCCCCCTTTGGGAATGGCCTAAAGACACTACAGTCAGTGGCACTGCCCCGGGGGGTTATAGATAGATAGAAAAATAGATAGATACATGGATATGTAAATATATATAGAGAGAAATCAGAGAGAAAGCAAGAGAGAAAGAAATAAAGTAAGTCGGTATCTGTATGAACCACAGACTAAGACTTATGCAGGTGGCTGGAGGGCGCTACTGGTAAGTCCTACTTGAAGAAAGACTTCTCTGTGCAGTTCATTTTTCACAAACAAGATGGCGACCTGAGTGAATGTGAACAGGATTGTTTTTGAAACTGACCGTGTCCCATTTGCGGTCTTGCAAGTCAAATAGTCCTGTCGGAAACAATGTCGAGGCTTCTGTAAAATGAAATCATCATGAAGAAAGACTTTTCTGTGAAGTTCATTTTTTATAAATGTTAGATGGTGATTTCCTCTGTGAACTCGGGTTAACAGGGACAGTGAATGATACAGGTATGACATTTCCTCTGTGAACAAAACAGGCTAACAGGAACAGTGAATGATACAGGTATGACATTTCCTCTGTGAACAAAACAGGCTATCAGGGACAGTGAATGATACAGGTATGACATTTCCTCTGTGAACAAAACAGGCTATCAGGGACCGTAAATGATACAGGTATGACATTTCCTCTGTGAACAAAACAGGCTAACAGGAACAGTGAATGATACAGGTATGACATTTCCTCTGTGAACAAAACAGGCTAGCAGGGACACTGAATGATACAGGTATGACATTTCCTCTGTGAACAAAACAGGCTAACAGGGACAATAAATGATACAGGTATGACATTTCCTCTGTGAACAAAACAGGCTAACAGGGACCGTGAATGATACAGGTATGACATTTCCTCTGTGAACAAAACAGGCTAACAGGGACAGTGAATGATACAGGTATGACATTTCCTCTGTGAACAAAACAGGCTAACAGGAACAGTGAATGATACAGGTATGACATTTCCTCTGTGAACAAAACAGGCTAGCAGGGACACTGAATGATACAGGTATGACATTTCCTCTGTGAACAAAACAGGCTAACAGGGACAATAAATGATACAGGTATGACATTTCCTCTGTGAACAAAACAGGCTAACAGGGACAGTGAATGATACAGGTATGACATTTCCTCTGTGAACAAAACAGGCTAACAGGGACAATAAATGATACAGGTATGACATTTCCTCTGTGAACAAAACAGGCTAACAGGGACAATAAATGATACAACAGGGACAATAACTCTGTGAACAAAACAGGCTAACAGGGACAATAAATGATACAACAGGGACAATAAATGATACAACAGGGACAATAAATGATACAACAGGGACAATAAATGATACAACAGGGACAATAAATGATACAGGTATGACATAAATAAAACATACAAATAAATTACACTTTTATTTGTCCCGGACGGGCACTTTGGTTTACAATGGCAAACATACATAATTATACATACATAAATACATAAGTATAAATACATACATGCATAAAAACATGCTTAACTACGTACATAAATACACAATATTAAACAAATACAGAGCAGGTTACAACTATGCCACTGTTGGTCGCCACTGTGCAGCGCCCTGTATTTTGAGCTAGGGTTGTCGTGTCTTGCTCAAGGACACACCCCCAGAGACCACCCATCTAATCCCCGTGTCACCGACACTTGCTTGACATAACTTGAGTCTGAGCTCCCTACTCACTTAGCCACTGGAGCCCCCTAACATTAAATAATATGGGGTACACCACATAACGTACAGAGAACATAGAACTAATATAATATAACACATAGCCCTCTCAACTTCTTTACTTTTTACTTTTCCTCTGTTGTTTCTGTCTGTCTGTCTGTCTGTCTTCCTTTTTTCTCACCACTGAATGACCGTTAGCGTATCGATGTGCGTCTCTTTACTCAAACAAACAACCAAACAGATAAACGGAATTTATATGCTCTAAAACAGGCGTCTTCAGGCTTTGTCAAAGTACAAAATAGCGCGTCCTCTCTCAGCGAGTGAAGAAATTGTAATTCTGATACCATCACTAAAAGGGTTGTATAAAAATATCTCTTACAGCATCAATAATTTAGTCGTGGGATTTGTAGGGCAATTCTTTTGTTTTTCCCTTAAAAACTCCTTTCAAATCGAAGCCCTATCTGTATGAGGATGGGGGAAAAAGTGTGTGTGTGTGTGTGTGTGAGGAAATGAAAAGATTCGGGGAACAAGGGGGGTGTGGGTAGGTGGGTTGTGGTGATGGTAGTGAAAAGGATGCAGATATATTATTATAGTCTTTCTTAGAATTTACTTGTTTATATTTTAGTTTCGTTTTGCGTCAATCATAAGTTGAATAGAAAGTCTCCAAGGCATCTAGCTTCGGTCTACGTTTTCTTTCTTACTTGAGGGATTTTTATTTATCCATATCTCAACCCCCTCCCCCCCAATCCCTATTTTTTTCGTCCTGTGTCCCTTTTTTCGCGTGCAATACAAGTCGTGATCTTAATCGTATCAGACAAACTTTGACTAAGAAAATCGCGACACCAATTCTTTCTTATCGTATCTCCATTTTTTTTTTAAACAGTGAAATTGTAACTTCTTTTTAAGCTCATTCTTTGTTATGAACTTTTTTCGCTATTATTTAAAATGGAGATACGACAAGAAAGCACCGAGGTTGTGAAATGTGAGTGAGTCGGTAGGTACTACTACTACTACTACTACTAATAAATGACATTTATATAGCGCTCAACCCCAATTAAAGTACACAGGCTCTGAGCGCTTTACAATACAGTACAACGTACAACAGTAACATAAAACGATGTGTTCTCACTAAAAAAAAATTACTCCAAATATTCATTTTATTAATTTAAAAACAGAAGCGACTTCAGCTGACATTTGAATAAACAAAAGATTTGATCTCTCAATTAAAGTACTTGGTGAAGCATTCCAAATCTTGGGGCCTTGGTATTCAAATGCACTTTCACCCATTGTTTTAAGTTTCATAGATGGTAAAATAAATTCGTTTCTGTCAGCTGATGGTTGGAATAAGGCAAGGAGGACAGGGTTTCCTCACACTCACAAGCAACCAAACTTTTCTTACCACCATCACTTCCTGGTTGTACGCAGGAGTCGATAGCTCGGAGCCCTTTCCGGAACCAGGGACAGAAATTAACGTAACACGACAACCGCGCGGATAATCGCTCAGCCAGAAGACCATTAGTAAAGAGCTTTCACTTTCTCCCCTCCCCCCTCTCTCCCTCTTTCATTAATTCTCTTTCTCTCTCTTATTCCTTGTCTCTCTCTCATTCTCTTTCTCTCTCTCCCTGTCCCACTTATTTTATATATCTCTCTCTCTTTCTCTCTCTC
>NW_004798159.1:59014-61020 GCF_000002075.1 Aplysia californica
TTCTTCTTCTTCTTCTTTCTCTCCCCTTTCTCTCTGTCTCCTTTTCTCTCCTCTCTTTCTGTTTATTTCGCTTTTCTTCTTATTTTCTATCTCCTGTCTTTGACCCTCTCCCTCTCCTTTCTCCTTTTATATCTCGACTCTCTATCTTTCTTTCTCTCCTCCTCTCTCTTTCTCTCCCCTTCTCTCTCTCTCACTCACTCTCTCTCTCTCTCTCTCTCTCTCTCTCTCTCTCTCCCTCCCTCTCTGTCTGTCCTTTTCCTGCTTTCACTTACTCTCCTCTCAATCCACACGTTTCTCTTCACATATTATCTCCTTTTCCATCTTTCTTTGTTTCACTTTCTCTCCTTTCGTTCTTTCTTTCAATAACCTCGAGATATTCTTGACGTCAAACCCTCCCCCCCCCTGTTTTCCCCTTTTTTCTCACAAAACAGCCTCAGAAAAAACCCAAACCCTGAACAAAAGATAATCAAAACAGTTGCTATAGTATGACTTTACAGGGGCGCATCTACTCTTGATATTATTTATTTTATCCGAAGCTGGGATGAAAGACCAAAACAAAAAAACAAAACAAAAAAACCATAGCGCGAAATTGAAAAAGAGTAATTTGATCCAAAGTTCTCCGAAATAAACACAGCTTTGAGAGACACTAGACTCGTATTCGTTTCTTGTTTTGATCGATCGCTCGCTGAAAAGAGCAGTAATCATCATAATAATGAACAACGTTACTCTAGACTGTGAGAAAGATGGACTGCTGTTACCTGAAACAAGTCATTAAACAAAAGCCTGGATGATTTTAGAGCAGAACTTGAGAACTGAAACGTCGTATGTGCAAGATTATATGTTTATCAACGTGGTCAGGGGACCTAATCAGAGCCTTGTTGAGGCAAAGGCACGGGAATAGAAGTTGTGTACGTTCGGTCTTTTTATTCTCTGATTTAAAAATTATTTTTTTTGCGTTTATCTGTTAGTCAGGACGATTGGCTTCAACTTTTAACATGATTTGTTCTTAACTCTTGTTACCATACGCTATCCTGTTTGTCGTTTCCTTGTGCTTTACAATCCCATCCATCCATCCATCTATCCATCCATCCATCCATCCATCCATCCATCCATCCATCCATCCATCCATCCATCCATCCATCCATCCATCCATCCATCCATCCATCCATCCATCCATCCACCCATACGTCCATCTATCTATCTATCTATCTATCTATCTATCTATCTATCTATCTATCTATCTATCTATCTATCTATCTATCTATCTATCTATCTATCTATCTATCTATCTATCTGTCTGTTAGACTGTCGAACAGCGACGACAAGCTATACGGAATAAAATAAAGAAGAATATAACTGACCATGGACACATTTCTTGGTCAGTTATGAAAGAAATAATAAATTTTGAACTAGAAAGGATAACCGGATATTAAAAAATAATACAGAATGACATTACATTTTTTTTCTAAGTGATTTTTATTCTCACATGTCGTAGACTTAATCTAGACTTTTCCCTGTCAGTTTTTATTGGTTTACCTTTGCATTTTTCTGTTCAGATTATCGACTACACTTCGTCGTTATCAGTGAGATTTGCCGGTTCATGGTCTACGTACAGTGAGGGGGCGGTTGGTGTGATGTTCTGGGCTGTTTCTTTCATTTGTTCTCAGTGTTTCTATTGCCACAATCACTTCCTGGAGAATAAAAAATGACCAATTCATGTTTTCTCCCCCCCCCCTAAATTATAGGAAAAAACAAAAAACAAAAAAACAACAGATTAAGAAACAAAATTTAAAAAATCAAAACAAAAAACAACAACAACAACAAACAAACAAAGACAAAGAATCATCAATAAAGAAATGAATTTAGAAAATACAAGAAAACAAATCCTTAAAATATAAGTACAAGAAATAACAATTTAACCCCCCCCCCCCCCCATCAAAAACAAAATAAAACCCAATTACACCCCAAACAAAAAGATAAAATAAGAATTAAATAAAAATACCAGA
>NW_004798159.1:61246-62500 GCF_000002075.1 Aplysia californica
TACACCCCAAACAAAAAGATAAAATAAAAATAAAATAAAAATACAAGAAAACAAAATTTTAAAGTATAAGTACAAGAAATAACAATACCCTCCCCCAAAAAACAAACAACAAAATAAAACCCAATTACACAAAAAAAAAAATTAAAAAAAAATCAAATCACCATTCTGTCCCTAGTGTCAAGGCAATGGCACCAACATGGAGGACAGCGAACACTACCCATCTGGGAATCGCACCGACTCGGAACTACTGCGCCGAATCCCGACCCACGCCACAAACGGAGGCATGAGACGAGTACCCCCGGGGACCAAACGGTTCAACCGGCGTCGCTCCATCCCCCCGGACTCCGCTGGGGGCAAAGACGAGAAGTTGGGGAAAGACAAGAAGAGCGACGAAAGGCTGTTTCTCGTTGATGACGACGACGACAACGACAGTTTGGACAGTATGATTCTGGAGAGGAGGATGTCCCGGAAGAGGCGACAGGAGAAGAAGCAGAGGCGGAAGTGGAGAGCAGGTCAGTGGGGTCGTTTGGATTACAATTCTAAGAAAAATATAATTTAGATACACTATAGAAATGCCTTAGGATAATAAAACATTTGTGAAGCAGCGTGGTGGAATCAGGCTCTCGTCAAAATAATCAAAGTAATGAAACTTGCATTTTTCCGCATGTTTGTGATTTTTTAAATCGAAATTTTGTTTTTTGGCTCGACACCTTTCATGCCCATTACCAAACTCATTTCTGTGTGAATTTTTCTGAAAAACGTTGATTAAAGGCACAAAAAATGTAAATTTTTTGTTACCACGGACTTTTAAGCTAAGGAAATAACTAATCTTTGGCGGCCATTTTCATACAAATTTTACCTCTGAAAACAGGTGACCCCAACCTCCTTCTTTCGCAAATATCTCGACCTGTATGTAAGATAAATGAATATTTATTTCATCCAATTAAAGACAAGTGAACAAGCTTTAAGATGATACCAATAACTCTACACGCCCAAAAATTGACGAGAGCCTGATTCCACCACGCTGCCTCACATTTAAGAAAAGCATTATAACATAATTTAAGAAAAACTCTTTAGGCACTTTTAAGAAAGGTAGATCTTTTTTAAATTAATGAGATGAATATTTGGAGTGATTTTCTTTTTTTAGTCAGATCACAATGTTACTGTTGTGCGTTCCACTGTATTGTAAAGCGCTCAGAGCCTGTGTACTTTAATCGGGGTTGAGCGCTATATAAAAGTAATTTATATTATTAT
>NW_004798159.1:63340-64417 GCF_000002075.1 Aplysia californica
AAATAAGGAAAAAAAAATAAAAAAAATAAAAAGAAGTGTGCACACATCTCAGTATTAGTTGGTCTTTCAAAAGTAAGTGGTTAGTATCAATTATTCTACGTCTTTTCCAGCCACATCTTACTTTTGTTTTTTGTCTCACTTCTTAATCCGCACGAAAAAACGTTTATTGTGTCTATAAGCTTCTCTTTTTGTTTTATTAGAACTCATCATCATCATGAGTCTTGTCTGGAGCAGATATTGACGATCATGGCTCTCCACCCGTCTTTTTCATTCCAGACCTTCACAAAAAGTTGTTGCTCATTACATTATTTTAGTTGTCTAGCTAGAACGACAATATGTAAAAAAAATAACAACAACGAATAAATGTAAAATTTTCTTTTATTGTTAAACATCACAGACTGGGTGGTCGGTGGATGCTCTGGTGTGATTTGCTACTTCTTTCCTACCAAACATCTATCGTCCTAATCTCTTCTTTTTTTAAACCTCTCTCTTAACACCTCTAAACTTCGGCACTTATACTACCTTATTGTCTTGCAAGTGCCGTAAAACTCTCACTAAAACTAAAAAATATCACAGGTCAAGCTTGGGTGGTCGGAGGGTGCCCTGGTGTGGTATGCTCCCTATTTTCTATTAAAAATTGCATAGTCTTTATCTCTCATCCTTTTCATGGTATACTACTCTGAAGTAATAACAATATCTCTGATCTGATCTTCGGCACTTAAATGACCTAATTGTGTTGCAAGTAGCTACCCTAGAAATACAAAGTTCTATCTGCTCAGTACTTAGTTTTGAGAAATTTGACGTCAAAGGTTTTGAGTTTCAGAACATGTCAAGCTTTTTCAAATGCAATTCTTTGAATATCTCCATAATGACTCCAAATATTCTTACGATTTTGATAGAGCAGATAGAACATTTGTGAGGCAGCGCGGTGGAATCAGGCTCTCGTCAATTTTTGAGCATGTAGAGTTATTGGTATCATCTTAAAACTTGTTAACTTTTCTTTATTTGGTTGAAAAAAAATATCCATTTATCTTGAATACAAGTCGAGATATTTGCCAAAGAAGGAGGTGGGGGTCA
>NW_004798159.1:66123-68193 GCF_000002075.1 Aplysia californica
AACAACAAACAAAAAGAAAAACCAAACAAACAACAAACCACACACAACAACAAACAAACAAATACACAAAACAATCCAAACCAAACAAAACCAGAACAAAAGCTAAAAAAACAAACAAAAACCTTCCAATGGGAATCTGGCAACAATCAAGCCAAGGCCACCGGGTGTCGGGGCAATTGACACATCATATAACTCTCTTGCTTCCCCCAATAATCACATCAGTAACAACGACCAAAAAAAACCCCAACTACAAAAATCAACAAACAAAACAAAAAAGCAAAAAAAAAAAAAAGGAAAAATAAAAATAAAATAATTATATAGAAAAACAAACAGGCGCTCATATGACCTTATGCAGTTGCGAGCGCTGTAAAACCTCTACTAAAACTAAACCCCCCCCACAAAACCAAGCCGAGACTGAAATGACAGACTGGAAACGTCTCAACCTGAAGTCTGAAGAGTATTGTAAATATCAGGGTTGAATGACTTTCACAATATTTCTCTTATCGGACAAATGTTGCTGACATTGGAATAAACAGAGGGTTTTTTTTGGTTTTGTTGTTGTTGTTGTTTTGTTTTTTACTCGGATTGAAACTTGACCGCCGTGTCCGCTTGTTTGAATTATCTCGAGAGGCGGGGTTCTTGCAGATATATGGTCGCTTTTAAGCACAAGGAGGCTATCCCAAAAAATGCTGTTTCGAGAAAATCGAAGGTAAAGTTTTTGCCCCTCGTTCAGTTTCTTTAAAAGACAAGGAGAAGTTTCTCTATAACCAAACAGATATAAATACCAACGAAACCAAACTTCTTCTATAGGTAAGGCTAGGCCCACTTTTGCTGTAGGTCAAGATTTCAGGAAACCCCCGAATTCTGGATTAGCCCGCTTGTCCTTAAAAGCGACCATTTATATCCACCACCCAGCTTCTGTTTTTTCCCTTTGTCTTAGTCACAACCGAACATTCTAATAAGTTTACGTGAAGCAGCAGCAGATGTTGGCTGATGTCTGTCAGTTGGGCACGCACGAAACCCCAAGAACGAAGCGAAATGAAAGTAGAGAGATTAGCGGCATATAAAAAAAATAATCTGCTTCAACTGTAAAACTGTCGTCCCCCAAATACCCATAATATGTATATATATCTGGGGGAGGCAAAAATGCACGTCTTTCACGTGTGTTTACACAACTCTATCAATGGGCAAGGATGTTTGTGAGTTCGCTAATCCTCTGTGATTGGTGGGCCATCAGAAGCTTAAGCTGTATATTTTTGTGAAGTTTGTTTGGGGAAGGGTTGAGATGTTTGAATCGTGCGATTGAGAGAGATATATTACTTTCCAGTGTATAAATAACACCGGGGTGAGGGGGTGGGGTGGGGTGGGGGTTGACGTGACCAGACGGAAGGACGTCTGTATTGAACAGGAAGTCAGTGCTATTTCATTGATCCAATCCCACAAAATCTGAGCTTTAATCGAAAATGTTCAACTGTTTCCATTTCAACCACCAACTACCCCCGCCCCCTAAAAACAAAACCCAGCAGTAACAAACAAACAAAGAAACATACCTACAAACAATGAAGCAAGCAAACAAACAAAAATTACAACCCAATACAAAGGAACATACAAACTAATAAAACTAAAACTAGCGACAACAACAACAACAACAACAACAACAACAACAACAGCAACAACAACAACAACAGCAACAACAAAAAAGCAACTAAAAAACAAACCAACAAACACACAAAACAAAAAGTAAATTTAAAAATCCACAAAAACCCCACCCAAGTTTAATGTCTATACAGTTTGACAGTTTTTGGCCGAATTAACCGGCAACATAATAATAATAATAATTGCATTTATATAGCGCATATCCATGCTCAAGAGTGTGCTCTATGCGCTTTACAACTATTATTACCCCAGCAGACCCTCTGAGAACACACATAAACTTTCTCAGCTTCCCGGGAAGCATACAGTGCAAGCTGGGGATTTCACGCGCTCAAACACTATCAAACTGACAAGATCGTTCACTGTCTATAGCCAGGTACCCATTTCCACCTGGGTGAAGTGAGGAAAATCTGTGCA
>NW_004798159.1:68293-78173 GCF_000002075.1 Aplysia californica
CAAAGTGCCTTTCCCAAGGACACAACGTCGGGCCCCTGACGGGATTAGAACACACAACCTTACGGTTGCGAGTCCGAGAGCCTAACCACTAGGCCACCGACATGCGGGCATTCACCTTCCGGCTTCCGAACCGTCACAGAAGTGGGATAGCTAGCCATCTCAAATAACATCTTTCATATAGAATGTGCTTTAATCATTTCACATCCGAGACAATAACAGCAACGAAATCAAACAACAAGTCAGTTGACGTTTTTGTTTTTTAATACGGGGTGCCCACTACAGATGGGATCGGCCGACTCAAAAACAAACGTGTTTGTTTTCAGTTTCAGGCGATCGAGTCAGGCGATCGGCCCGATCCAGCCGTAGTGGGCACCCCGTATTAGGAGAAGCGCCTAGAGCTGTGTTCACACGTGAGTGGGCGCTATAGAAATTATGATCTTCATTATTAATTAAGAAGTTTGTAAAAACAAAAATCTACTAGATCTAGCTGCAATACTAATAGCTTTTTTATTTTTATTTTTTGTCCTGGACCAGTTGACATTTTTTTCCAAGAAGCGCCTAGAGCTGTGTTCACACGTGAGTGGGCGCTATGGAAATGATCTTCATTATTAATTAAGAAGTTTGTAAAAACAAAAATCTACTAGCTGCAGCAATACTAATAGCTTTGTCTTTATACATTTTTTTTTTCTTTTTTCGTCCTGGATGTGCAGGTATCGCAGACAGACGTCCTTCGCCGATCCAGGAGGCCAAGGGCGGCTACTCTGACACGGACTCCGAGACGAGTAGCGTCTTCTCCTCTTTCCGAGACAGCAGCTTCTCAGATAATGGGACGTGTTCCCCCTACCCGGGCCCGCTCTTACTCAGGTACATTTGTAATGTGGGTCATTGTACTGAAGTAAGGGGGTTGTCAAATTTCAGGGAATGGAGAAATCATTTTTTTGTTTTGTTTTTCATCTCTTGGGCGATTTTGTCTAAGTTTTATAATACTTTACTATATATATATTTTCACTGAAACCGTCTCCACTCTTAAAGACACATTTTAAGGTGAATTTTACCAAAGTTTTGTTTAAAAGCATGTTATTTATTTTGTACAACCAGTGCGACTATTCAGCTTTGAAAGTCACAAAATTTCGCCGACCATTTTTACAGTCCGTTTCACCTGCAGCACCAGGTAACCCCGCTCATAATGTCTCGACCTCTGTACAAGATGTATGTATTCATATTTTTGCTACACATGTTAACCATATCCGTACGCCCTGGCGTAATTTTGTACCCCCGGGGTTGTATTCTTCACATTTTAGAATACTTCTAGAGCGAAGATCTCTTTGAAACTTTCAGTATTTCTCCAAAACTCATTTTGACAGACTGCTATGCAAAGCGTACGGATCGGATTAACGAGTACATTTCCTCTTTCAAAAGTGATGGCACAGAGCTCCCCACGTCGTATGGATACGATAGTAAAACACGGCGTACGGATAGGGTTAAATAAAAATAATATACAAGCTCTAATTTGAAACCGATAACTTCGTATTGTGCTAAAAAATATTGACAAGGGCCTGATTCCACTAAGCTGTTTTGTCTGGCGGCGAGTTTACCATTCATTCAGTCAGACACTCAGGAATACACTTAACATGGAACCAGGGGATTCAGCTTCCACCTGGGGGCTGCCATCTTTATTCTCTGACCCTGCCAGGTCTTTTTCCAAGCCTTAAGGCCAAACATGAAATGCCAAATAGGACGTAATAACTCCAGTATCATTACATACGCTGCGACACATTTTAATCACTTTTGTTTATGTTTTTCCACTGAAGAGTACTGGAGAAAATGACGTTAGTCTCAAGTTTCAATTTTGCCTTCAGTTGTTTTGATTTGATGTTTGACTTGTTCCATTTTGTCCACCAGTACCATTAAATAATGTGTATTGCGTCATGGGGAAATCAGGCCCTAGTCAAAAAAATTTATCGAAGAAACCAGTATTTTCCCGCCCTATGGGCAAAATAAATTAATTTCTATCTATTTTTATTTTAGTTAACCGCCTTCATGTCCATAAAAAACCCATTTCTGTGTAGATTTTACTGAAACAAGTTGTTTAAAGCACAGAATTAATTAAATCTCTTGTTTCCGAGGACAGTAAAGCTTTACAAGTCCTCAAAACTGGAGGCCATTTACTCATTTTCTCTCTGTTTATACCTCTGACATCTCTTTAAACTGCAAATATTATTTCGACTTCTATGAAAGACAGATGGGAACTTTTTTTTATCACAAGCAAGACAAACAAAGCAGCTTTAAGATGATACCAATAATTCTATGTACTTCCTGAAACCTGACGCGCGCCTGATTTTCCTTGTTATAATAATATACAACATTCATACAGCGCTCGTCGTTGATATTTTTTCTTTTAACTAATACCATCCGTCCACTGAGGTCTTTAAACGTTTTTATCTGTCTTTGAAGACCGTTTTGACACACACACACACACACACACACACACACACACACACACACACGCACACACACATATACAAACACATACACACACATACACACACACATACACACACACACATACACACACATACACACACACATATACACACACACGCACTCACATCCACCCAACACACACACGCGCGCGCGCACACTTGCCCTTTCAGTAATCTGTTGATTTTTTCTATGACTTTACCTGTAAAAGGTTTGTGTCTTTTTAAAAGCAGTTTTAACTTGGAATTTCTGTTCAGTATATTATTTTTATTACGTTCTTTTCTGCGACTTTACTTGTAAAAGACCAAGTCTCTTAGGCCTCGCAGTGTAGCAGGGACGCTGTCGCGAGCACTTCGGTAGCGGTTTACGACGTGTCTGCACGACACCTACCACATTACTACTAGTCACGAGTAGGCCAAGACGATACCGACGGACGAAAGACAAAAAAGACGCATGTCACCCACACTACAACTCTCACCAATCTCCTACAAGTATTAAGAAGATATCTAACTATCACAGCCAACAGCAGACTTATATAATAAATGTCAAAAGGGGGCTCTCGTGGCCTAGAGGTTAAGGTGTTCGCCTCGCATTCAAAAGTCCGGGGTTCGAATCCCGGTAGCGTCGGAAAATATTTCTTCTCTAAAATTGTCTCCTTTCACCTCCTTGGTCTGCTTTCGTTTCCATTTTTGCCCCCACCCTCTCATCTCCTTTGCCCCCCCCTCCTTTGGGCTCCTGACTCTCCCTGCAGCTTTTTTACTGCTTCTTCTTGGCTCCTTCTTACTGCTGTCTTTCAGCCCCATCTCTGATCTCCTGGTCGGAAAGATCTACACCTAGCCTTCTCGGATAAGGGCGAAAAATCTCGAATGTCCAGTGTACAAGTTGTGCACATTAAAGAACCCTTGGTGGTTCAAATCGGTAAGAGTAGGCTTCGGCCGTCACCGCGCAAAATGCTAAATTTTCTACCAGCTGAAAATGTTTGGTGTATCCCGCGCGCTCATATGACCGTATGCAGTTGCGAGCGCCGAAAAAAACTTACCAGAAAAAAATAACAATTTTAACCTTCCTTTCAGAACTTAGTTGACCACGTACGCGCATCTGGGGTACTCATGCTCAGTGGACCACGTTTTGGTTGCCTGGATGTTATTCACAAAATACAGTTTACTTTCTCTAAGAATAGGGGTAAGGGTAGGGTCAACCTGGGATGAGAGGGATACAACATCTCAGCAGAAAGAGATTCTCAATAAAAATTTCTCCTCGCTCGGGAATGGAACTCGGGTCTCCTGTGTGAGGCACCAAAGCGCCTAACCGCAAAACCACAGACGCTGGTGAAATGAATAACGCGAGAGGTGATACATAAAACTGAAAGGAAAAAAAGACGCCGTGAAGGTCAAGGAAAATTAACGGAATGCTAAAAATAAACCTCTCTCAACTTACCTCACGACGAGATGCAATAATGAGTTTGCATTGGGCCATGGGGAGTGTGTGGAAAGGTCAACATCGTGAGTTTGCTCTGATACGTGAAAATGACATAGTAGTGAATAACTCGATATATGGCCCGTTCTGTTTACAAAGAGGAGTAAGGTAACATTTTAAATCGAACTACATGTGTTCTGAAATACCAGATATCGGTTTAAAACTTAATTGTACCCAATGGACATGATGATACGCTCTTAATGCCGACAAAGGCGACGGATGGCATGGTAAAAGGTTTGTTCTCCAGCTACAAACGATGTTTGGTTTGAGAAATGAAGAAGTTCATGCACTGAGCTCCTAAAAGTACCATACAGCTACAGATTTCTGTAAGTGAATATTGATATTTTATAATCTATGCCAAGGTTTGCTTGTGTCGAAAAACAAAAGCAGATTTTTGTATAAATATGTAGACAAGGATAATCATAATTATACAGAGCGTGTCTTAAAATTTGAGTACCTGAATATCCCACCCCCCCTCTCCCCTTTATTTAGGGCTTGGTGGTGTGTAAGAAAAAAAAAGGGAAGGGGGGGGGGGGATTCAGTACACATGCAACATACATACGTCATTGTCTGACAAGGCAAAGGTGTAAAGGTGTAACAGAGATAAATACCCCACTGTAGAAGAACTTCAAACAGTTTTCGTCTTGCACAATCTGCAGCATGTAAAAGTCAGAGGCCTTTGCCGGTGCAGCGATAGAGCGATCAAGAAGATTCGGTGCATTAATTTTATCTTGAGACAAGACGCCTGGAATAAATTTGTGCAAAATGATCTTGTTTGGCTTAGAGTTACGTGACGATATCATTACCTCATCGGTCTTGAACGTGCATCTCTTATGTCTGCAAGCTGTGAAATAAAGTCGACTTTCTTAAAGAATATCTTTTATTCTATTCTTATCCAATATCTAATCCAAAGCCAGACATTAATTTTTCCGGTGGGTTGGTATGCTATGGATATAACAGACATTTCAATCCGAGCACTCGGTTAGTGTAGTTATGGGTTGCAATTAACCCTATCAGTACCCCTCAGGGTTGTATTCTTCACATTTTAGAAAACTTCTAGTACGAAGATCTCTTTGAAACTTTCAGTATTTCTCAAAAAATCACTTTGACAGACTGCTATGCAAAGCGTACCGAATCGAATTAACGAGTAAATTTCCTCTTTGGAAAGTGGAGGCACAGAGTTCCCCACGTCTTATGGACACTAAAGTAAAAAACGACGTACGGATAGGGTTACTCGTCCAAATAGTACCGGACTAAGATGAGTGTGTTGCCAGTTATGACAACTTATTTAATTTGAAGCTCTGGTTCAAGAATGCTCAGTCAGGAATTCGAACCCAAGACATCCGCATCTGTTGATAATATTTCAGAGAGAAACCAGCTACATAGGCCATACGACTTTCTATGTAATTATTCATCGCAAACGACACATTTTCATCAAGATAAAACCGTTATCACAAGTTAAATTTTCATTTTTAGAAAAGAGCTACTACTGTAAATCATTTTGTTTCTCTTGAAGCCTCATTAAAATCTAATAATCATCCGATTTATGGCGTGCAAAAAAACTCAAATAATACTCAAGTGCAATCTCAAGAGACATAATTTACAACTCTATTAACTTCTCACAACCTTTACAGAAACAGAACCGCTGCACACACACACACACCACACACACACACACACACACACACACACACGCACACACGCACACACATACACACACATACACACACATACACACACATACACACACACACAAACAAACACACACACACACAAAAACACATACACACACACACACACACACACACACACACACACACACCACAATTCTGTTCTCTTCACGTCACAACATGTACAGTGTGTGTTGAGAGCGTTGACATTGTCAGTTTTTGGAGCGAGGAACACTACGTACATGAGGAGAACAATCCAGAAGAATATTTGCTCTGTCAATAAGCCTTGTTGATTGTGAGCCGTCAATACAGAAAAAAATGTCAATACACTTTCGAGTTCGTTCACACACTCATTCATTTTGCAATCTCAACAGCCGGCTTTTCTCTGTATTTTTGAATATCGCTGTTATGATTTTCATTTTCTGTGATATTTGTTCTCTTTTGAATTCAATATCTCGAGTGCACGTGTTAGAGTTGACGGGAGTGGCCAATCTTGATATGTTTGCTTTGAGTAGTTATATCCATTTTTCTCTGTCCTTGTTGATGTATTTCGCCTGCCACATCTCATCCTAAATGTCACTGCTGTCTTCAAAATCTTCAGACCTATTTTAATGTGTCAGTTGCTATTTTCACATAATTTATGATCTGGTTTTTGAAATTCTTTCTATCTTTCAGCAGTTTTCCATGTCTTTTGTCTGTGTATAAGCTTAAATAAGAAGCCATTTCATCTTTCTCTTAACAAATATCGTTCTGTCAATTCTTCTTTCTCCTATCGTTTTTTTTTTCAAACATTCGCTCAGCTCCAAACCGAATGTGACCTATCATGGTGAAATCATGCGCTCGTCAAAATAATGAAATCGAAGAGACTGGTAATTTTCCGCCGATTTGGCAATTTTCATCGAATTCTGGTTTCTTTTTTGCTCAACTTTTTAATTATTATGTAAATACTCATTTATGGAAGGCATAAAAAAGTAAATTTTCAGTTTCCAAGGTCTCTCAATCTACGGAAGTCATCAAAGTTTGGCGGCAATTTTCCTGCTACTCTTACCTCTGAAACAAGGCAGCTCCCTACCTCCTTCAATTGCAAATATCTCGACTTCTATACACGAAAGATTCGTACTTTCTAATAAAAAATAAGACAAATTAACAAGCTTTAAGATGATATCAATAACTCCACATGCCCAAAAGTTGACGAGCGCCTGATTCCTCCGCGTCGTGACACAAAAGCACATGATCCTGCGGTGTGAAGACTCGACCCTCAGCTTGTTAAAGGAGCCAAATCCAATTCCCCCGTTGGAAAGACTTCCAGCGTCTCGGTATTTCCCCTGGGGTACACCCTCTTACTGCCGGGGTTCGCTACAGCTCTGTAAGAACGTGGCGGACTCACACATGCGACCAGGGGCAGACGAAAGTCAGTGTTAGATAGATAGATAGATAGATAGATAGATAGATAGATAGATAGATAGATAGATAGACAGACAGACAGACAGACAGACAGACAGACAGATAGATAGATATTTTCTTTACTTTCCCTCTGTTCTCTAAGAACGAGGCAGACTCGTACATCAGATCAGGGTCAGACTAAAGTCAATGTTACGGTACTATTGGGCCCGTCAAATACACATGAGACATACACATTTACATATTTTACATTATTATGCGTGTTTCTGACAGCCTTTCTAAGTTTTAGCTTTTTTTTTTTTTAAAGTAAAGAAAGATTCATCGACACAATTACTTACTTTTACTTTTACTTTTTCATCCTAGGTTGTAGTTTAGCGTCGAGGAGAGATGCAGTTTTCTATGGTAGGCCAGCCCCGCAGCTCTTTCAGTAGTGATACTATGTTTTCTCAGGGTTTCCTTAACACTACCCTTAATCCACCTTTTGTGTGGCCTTCCTCTTCCTTTATAGCCTGAAGTCTTTTAGTGCTGAGAAACAGCAAGACAGACAGACAGAAACAGCAAGATAGACACACAGAAACAGCAAGACAGACACACAGAAACCGCAGACAGAGTGAACGTACAGCTGTAGTTGAATGTACCAGTAGCGCCCTCTATCCTCTCACTTGGAATATCAGAATCTGCATGATTCACGAAGTAATGCTTATACTGCTATAAAAACAGAGCGACGTATTAATGAGTTGCCAAATTACCAGAATGCGCTTAACTCAAAGAGTTAACCACAGACACACAATTGAAGCTGGGGCATTTCTAAAAAGAACTAGATCTATGATGTTAGTTTAATGAGGGGACAGAAATTTGTTTTAACCCTATCAGTACGTCGTGTTTTACTATCGTATCCATACGACGTGGGAAACTCTGTGCCACAACTTTCCGAAGAGGAAATTTACTCGTTAATCCGATCCGTACCCTTTGCATAGCAGACTGTCAAAATGATTTTTTTGAGAAATACTGAAAGTTTCAAAGAGATCTGCGTACTAGAAGTATTCTAAAATGTGAAGAATGCAATCAGAGGGTACAAAATGATCTCAGGGCGTACGGATAGGGTTAAAGCATATTATCACGTAGCCTATAATATCGTTCGCATAGATTTTGCTTTCCATCTCCTCTATGATTGGTCAAACCTCGACTCAATGATCGTAGCTTTATGTGAAACTCCTTGTCAAACTCCTTGTCAAAGTCATGCATCTATTTCCATGCCCCATAGATCTAGTAGTCTCCTACAACCGTCTCCACCTTTTTCATGTATATCTATCTATCTATCTATCCATCTATCCATCCATTCATCCATCAATCCATACACCCATCCATTCATTCATTCATTCTTTCTATCCATCCAACTATTCAAATACGTTTTCAACCTCATAACCCCTGTCTTCACTTTCACCAGTTTTATCTCCCTTTAAAACTACATGTCGTACTTTTCTTCCCCCCTCCTTTGTATTCCCCCCTCTCCTTTATCCCCCCCCCTTTGCCCCTTTTCGCGGCCCCGTCCCCAAGCAAGCCGTAAGAATGTTGTGTTGCAAAATTGATTTATCGAATTTGTCTCCCCTCAATTTATCGCATCCTTTAAGGGAGCACGTCTCGTCGAGAAGGGAAGTCAATGGGGTTGGATTTGACGCAAAAAACGGACAATTCAAGAAAAAAGCAGCGGAAATAATACGTTTACCATATTTTCACTTCTCGTTGCTCTCGGCTTTTGAGTGTGTGTGTCCCCCCCCCTCCCCCTACAGCCGAGAGGTGAACAAACAACGCAGTTTTCAAAGCTTGTTTTTTTTTCCTGCTGGGACCTCTGTGAACATTTCGATCTGGGATGGTTATCTTCCATGTGGGTGATCTGGACAATGTTTATTCTTACACAGAAGGGGCAGATATGTTTACAGCATCTGTAGTCATGACTTCTCAGCTTTGTGCGCGAGTGCGTGGTATTATGTCGCTGGTGTGTTTGTATATGTAGATCTAGATGTCGGAGCTACGAGGTATGTGCAGTGTGTGTTCTGTTAACCTTTTTGTGTTTTCGAAGTGAGTAACACAGTGACATTTGTACGCTCATCGTCACGATTTAGGTCACGACATTGTAGGACCATGCCTCTCATTGTAAGATCGTACATAGAGTCTATGCAAAATAATGACGACTACTGGAGAAACGAACTCGTGCTCTTTGAGTACAAAGGTTAAAGGTCAAACCACCACACCACAGATGTGTTATGTGTGGTGCATTTTCTTCCTTTCTGAAATTAGTCAACAGTCCTTAAGAATTAAATTCTAGTCTTCGGAAGTTTTTTTTTTCTACCTCTAGTTGCAGGTGACTCACGAGTTAGGACAAGTACAACGCAGTGCACGCCCGAGAAAGTTCTTTTTAGAAAATACAAATGGGAATTGAAAATAAGAACTGATTTTTTATTAAAAAGAACACTGTCTTTACTAATTTTTTAATACACACCCCAGCCGCTCACCAATGAAACAAATAAAACAGAAAGATTTTGAAAAAAAAGGAACATTTTACATGCCCGTACCACTCCAGGCCGGGGAACATTTTTTCCCCCTAAATTGTGTTAAAACGAAAGACAGTGTAAGAAAAACCTTTTTTTTCCTTCTAATTATTGTAATATATTCTTATTATCATATCATCTCTCATAACAGCACGCCCACCCCACACGCATAACCATGTTTCCTCTAATATCTCTTTGAATTGACTTTAAAAAAAAATCTTGCCGAAAAAATGTATGTATTCATAAAATGCGTAAACATACATGTGTATTAGTAAGAGAGAGAGAGCGAGAGAGAGAGAGAGA
>NW_004798159.1:79117-80784 GCF_000002075.1 Aplysia californica
TGTGTGTGTGTTGGTGTGGGGGTGGGATGAGGAAAGGTGAAGCAAGAACGGGCTGTTGAACTTTTTAATGGGAATTTCAAGCTGTATTGAGTAACGAAAGGTTGCTACGGTGCGTCCTTGAGCAAGGAAATCTTAATCCCAGCTTATGACGATGCTGCACCTAGCTGTGCAAAGCTGGTTATAGTGTTGGTGTATCCTGGGTGAAACGGAGCTACTAGTCTTCTCTTCACACTATGGTTTCTATAAATGTGTTTGCTTCGGTCTCCTTATATTACTTCTATCTAACAAAACCTTACTGTGGATGGTTGGCGTATGTTCTGGTGTGGTTTGCTTCTTTTTGTCTATCAAACATCTATCATCCTTATCTCTGACCTCCTTTTCTTTGCTTGTTTCTCCCCAGTAACATCTCCAATCTTGGGCCTTTTTTCTTAATCGGTTTGTCAGTGCAGTAAAACTGGTAAAAAGTTGTTCCCCCATCCGATCCGGACATTGGGGATTGCCTTGTTAGTGAGACAACTTTCTGGACCTTCGGCATATTGTGGTAGGATGGCCAGTTCCTTTCCACGCCGCCTTTACTTCCCCAACTCGAAGTCAGGTACCCATTACTGCTGGGTGGGGAGGAGACAAGCGCACTAACCGCTCCGCCACCGAACCCTCAGTGAAACTGATACTAAGATTAAAATCAAAATCATATTGAGGACTTTAAGAACAGCCTATACCCGACATACAGAAAAACAAAAAAAAACTTGGACAGTGGTTGGCGACTTAATTTTCACTTGGAAGAAGAAGGGCAGGGAGGATAGAGAAGTTAGAAGTTAGAAGAGGGGTCAAGAAATATAAACGTGCCCTATAGTACTGCAACTGTCTCTCACCTCTCACCTCACCTCATCACCATCTCTCTAATCCTATAATGTCCCTTCCCTATCATCCAACCCCCCCCCACCCCCCAGGATCATCCGCCAGGACGCAGTGAGCCTCAACAGCAGCTGTTTTAGTCTGGCGTCCGCAAACACAGATAGCCGCTGTGGGGGTCTGGGGGCGCGCTCTCAGATGGGCTCCTCAGACCCTCTTAGCGCCAGGTCCAGGGATAGCCTCAGGGCTACGTCACCGGTCGTGCACGAGAGAAAGGTGAGAGTTCAAAGGACAAAGGTCAAAGGTGGAGGAGGGCGGTCTGGTTTGTTTTGTGTGGGATGATGATGTAATAATAATATTATTATTATTATTATGTCTTATTAGTCAGAGTAAATTTTGATAAATTATGTTATTTTGTGCTTTTTTGTGAGTGTGTGTGTGTGTGTGTGTGTGTGTGTGTCTTTGTGTGTGTGTGTGTATGTGTGTGTGTGTATGCTTGTGTGTGTGTGTGTATGTGTGTGTCTGTGTGTGAGTGGTATTATTAACATCGTCATGAAATCTGGGGGTGCGCTCTCAGATGGGATCCTCAGACCCTCTTAGCGCCAGGTCCAGGGATAGCCTCAGGGCTACGTCACTGGTGGTGCACGAGAGAAAGGTGAGAGGCCAGAGGTCAAAGGTCAAAGGTGGAGGGATGTCTGGTTTGTCTTGTGTGGGATGATGATATATTATGATGATTAATATGTCTTTTTATTAAGAATTTATTTGGATAAATTATCTTAATTTGTGTTCTTTGTTTGTGTTGAGTGTGTGTGTGT
>NW_004798159.1:82237-85250 GCF_000002075.1 Aplysia californica
TAAATAATTTAATTTTTACCTTTTGTTCTCCAAACTTTTCCTATTCTCATTTTTCACATTCTACCAATCTTTTTCTCCAAATTCATATTAACTACATTTTCGTCTTTTCTTTTAAAAAAATTTTAATTATCATTTTTAGGTCATCTCATCTAAGAGTAAAGAGAGCCCCAAAGGAGGGAGTGAGAAGTCCTTGACGCGATGGAAAAACGAGGGCTTTGATAACTGCTTCGTCTTCACTTTGCACCACACACCAGGAAAAGGTAACGGATATATTTAGTATACGATTTGTTTCTTTACAATTTTATATTATTTTTTTTGTAGAGGTTTTACGGCGCTCGCAACTACATAAGGTCATATGAGTGCCAGAAGACTAGATTCTAGAGGCTTTACAAGAGAGTACCAACATAAAAAAGAAGAAGGGGAGATAAGGACGATAGATGTTTGGTAGGAAAGAAGGAGCAAACCACACCAGAGCACCCGCCAACCACCCACTTAGTATACGAGTATACGATGTGTTTCGTATGACCAGAGAGTTTTACAGTTATGTTACTGTAAACCGTCTCTGATATTACATTCATTGAGGCAGCTCGAGGGATAAAAATGAATAGTTTTGTATTTACTGGTTAAACGACTCTGTTGTTGCTTTTTTTTCTTTTCGTTCATTGTGTAATATTAATAATAATATGTTAAAGCAACACTTACAATTGGTAATAATAATCACTGATTATGAATTTAAAAAGCAACCAATAACAACAAGACCCCCCCAAAAAAAGAAAAAATAATCCCCAGCTACAACACTTCTCACCTCTCAAAATAAAAAGCAAAAATATAAAAAAGCAACCAACCAACCAACCAACAAAACCAACAATCTAACAAACCAACAAACCAACAAACAAGCAAAAACAAAAAAAAAATACAAAAGGAAAAAAGGAAAAAGGAAGACCCACTGATGCACACGAAGTCACTGTTCCCTCATTATTTTGGTAACGTCTTTCTCAACTCGGTTGCGAATGTCGGTAGCTCGAATCCCCCAATGGAACATCCCTGAACAGGGGTTGGGGGCTGTCGTGGCATAGAGATTAAGGCGTTGGCATCTCATTGAAAGGTACGGGTTTGAATCGGGGTATCGACCGACAAATGTTCTTTCTAATGTTGTCTCCTTTCACCTCCTTTCTTGCTCTCTGGCAATGTTCTGTCGCCTGCTTTTGTCTCCTCTTTATGCCCCCACCCCTCACCTTCCTTGCCCCATCCTCTGGGCTCCTGACTCTTTCTGCAGCCTTTCTATTTAACTGCTACTCCTTGGCTCTTTCTTACTTTCGTCTTTCAGCCACGCCCCTGATCTTCTGGTAGGAAAGACCTAAACCTAGCGTCTCGAACATGGGTGAAAAATCTCGGAGGGCCAGGGTGCAAATTGCGCACGTTAAAGATCTCTTGGTGCTCTAAAATCGATAAGAGTAGGCTTCGGCCGCCACCCGGGAAAAGTTCAAAATTTCCTCCCTACTGAACAAGTTTTATGAGCCCCGCGCGCTCATATGACATTATGCAGTTGCTAGCGTCGTAAAACACTTACAAACAAAAAACAACAACAACAACAACAAAAATCCCACAAGGGGCATTCTTAAACAGGGGTTCTCTGGGAGACCTCAAAGTTTTCCAGCCACATGGCTCAGCCGTACACAAAAAGACGCCTATAGAGGTCTAACCTTGAAACCTCCGCGTTTTGAATAACGTTTGAGAGAAGGCTGCTTCTTCTTTCCTGTCAAACATCTATCGTCCGTATAAATCTCCCCTCCTTCTGTTTTGTGTTTGTTACTCTCTTGTAACACCTCTAATCTTCGGCACTTATATGACCTTATTGTGTTGCAAGTGCCGAAAAAACACTTACTTAAACAAAAAAGAGAAGAGTTTAAAATGGAAGTAAATTCCCCTCCATTCTTCCAAATAATTCATGAGCATACAGTGGGAAATTCGAGCTAGGGTCCACCGCAGTTCAGAATAATAATTATGTGTCTCAACACGGTGAAATCAGGCTCTCGTCAATTTGCGGCGGGTATGTTAAGTTATTGGTATCATCTGAAAGTTTTTTCATTTGTCTTGCTTTCGATAAAAAAAATATCCATTTATTTTGAGTACAAGTCAAGATATTTGCGATTGAAGGAGGTGGGGGTCGCCTGGTCTCAGAGGTAAAATCAGTGAGAAAATGGCCGCCAAAGTTTGGTTATTTCCTTAGCTTGAGAGTCCGTGGAAACAGATAATTGACATTCTTTATGCCTTGAATTGACGAGGGGTTGGGGAGGGTGGGGGGTTCGGTACAATCCATACATAAGCGTATTTTTAATGGACATGGAAGGTGTTGAGCCAAAAAAAGAAAACCCAACAAAATTTCAATGAAACTTTCCAAAGCTGAGGAAAAATTCCAGTTTCTTCACTTTCATTATTTTAAAACGAGCGCCTGATTCCACCTCGTCGAGACACAATTATTATCATCGCAGCCAGCAGCAGCACCATCCCCACCACCACCACTACCACCAGCAGCCTTCAGAGGGCTCGTATGCCCACGTAAGTACCTGGAAGCTCTAAATACCCGCGTCAGCTATTGTCAAACCCAGACTCGAAATGAACAAAGACCATGACAGCGCGTTCATTAATCCAGGGGGCGCGGGGAATTGGCCAGGCGTTACGGTTTATGGCGGGTCCGGACTGTCTATTGGGACCTACTCGGACAATCCCCCAGAAAAAGGAGAAGAACGAAGAGCGCAGGGTTTTTCTAATTATTTCAGGACGGCGTGGGCTGACATATTGTTGGCTGATATTTGATTGAGTATGATTGGAAATGATTCACGCCCCAACAGACAAGATTAAGATAGGTTAAGGCAGTGGATGCTTTGACCCTGATTTTTCATAATGATTAATAATGATTCTTCTTCTTCTTCTTCTTCTTCTTCTTCTTCTTCTTCTTCTTCTTCTTCTTCTTCTTCTTCTTCTTCTTCTTCTTCTTCTTCTTCTTCTTCTC
>NW_004798159.1:85871-88203 GCF_000002075.1 Aplysia californica
TAGTAGTAGTAGTAGTAGTAGTAGTGGTATTGTTGTTATTATTATTGTTGTTGTTTTTATTGCTATTATTATTCTTAGTATTACTATATTGTTTTTACTATTACTATTCGTGAGTTCCAACTTGGGCCCTAAAGGAACAGAGTGCCCCAATAGAAGGACGGAGATACTCCATAAACATAGTGTCTATCTTCAGACACTCAGTGGAGAGCTCTTCTAGTCTCTGTGGACGGACAATGATAGTCGATAAACAGATGGCGTCTTCAGAATCTCTGTGCAGTACTATACTAGTACAGTTGGAAAGACAAAGATATTCGATATACCTATAGTGTCTTCAGAAACACAGTGGGATGCTCTGCTAGTTCATTTGGACAGACGGAAATACTCGATAAACTTGGCGTCCTCAGAAACTCTGTGCAGTGCCTTACCAATTCAGTTGAAAAGACGGTGATACTCGATAAAGTTTGTGTCTTTTGAACCTCCGTGGAATGCCTTAATAGTTCAGTTGAGCCACAGAAAAACTCGGTAAACTTAGTGTCTCCAGAAACTCTGTGGATTGCTGTTGTAGTTTTGTTGAAAAAGAGAAATACTCGACAAAGAATTAATAAAAATAGATAGCATTTGTATAGCGCAAATCCCCGCTAAACAGCAAGCTCTATGCGCTTCACAATCTATACTTTTACCACAGCAGACCTGAGAGATTCTGAAACAACCGCAACTTCCTTGAAAGCATACAGTGCAAGCAGCCATATAGGCGCTAAAACACTAACATACTGACAAGAGATATAGTGCCTTCAGAAACTGTTGCTTGCTCTACTAGTTCAGTTGAGATTATGCTAACTGTATCGCTGGTGAACCTGAACCAGTGGGTGACAGGGAAAGATCAGGGAAACGTAGATTTTTTAAAAGCATCCGAGCAAAGGAATGAATGGAGAACCGTGATCGCCGAGCGATGTCTGTCGCAGATCTGGCACTGGATGATGATGATTGCTGGTGACCTTGATTTGAATCCTGTTCGAAGTTGTTCCTTGCAAACTTAGGCTGCTTGAGAAGTTTTTAAAACCCTTTCGTTCTCTTTATTCTGTCCTATCGGAAACCGGCCCTGGATTTGAAATTCTGCAACTTGAATAACACCGGCGAATATAACAATAATAATAATAATAATAATAATAATAATAATAATAATAATAATAATAATAATAATAATAATAATAATAATCATTATACTACTACTAATAATGTTGATCATTTCTATAGCGCCCACTCCCTTTTGAACACAGCTCTAAACACTTGATATAAATGCTTGTACGAACAATAAAATATGTTGAAAGAGGCTTTACCATGGGTTTTGCGGAAGCACCTTCTGCCATTTTGTCCTCTTCTGTGGCAAGTATCATTCGAGTGTACAGAGAAAACAAGATTAAACTTCTCCGAATAGAAACTATGACGTCAATTGGACTTGTAACGCCAATGGAAATGCGACACTTCTCTTGAATCAAGAGAGAAAAAATCTTGAAATAAAGATCACATTCTTCATACGTCACAATCACTAGTAGTGATGACATCGACAGCAATGTTTCAGACAGAAAGCTATTTTGGGGTTTTGGGTTTTGGGTTTTGAATCCCGCCCGTTCATATCAAATGTCATTTTTGGGATACATAGTTCCAACACAACTGTGTTTTTTATTTTAAAATCTTTTTTTTAAAGTGAAATGTTAGTAGATCTGGAAACACACAGGAGAAATGTAGTTTGCCCGTCACGTCTTTTTTATTAGTTATTTTATGCGCTCGTCTCCGAAGCGGAAAGTCCGGGTTCGAGCCTCGGTTTGGACACGAATTTTTTTCGCCCCTTCCTGCCCACCCAGCAGTTATGGGTACATAACTTTGAGTTGGGGAAGTAAAGGCGGCGTGGAAAGGAACTGGCCACCCTACCACAATATGCCGAAGGCCCAGGAAGTTGTCTCACTAAAAAGACAATCCCCAATGTCCGGATCGGGTGCGGGAACAACTTTACTTTTTTGTATCTTATCCCACAAAGTTGAAGGGTGCTTTACTTTTCTAAAGGTCATCAGTAAATTGTTCGTCCAAATAATAATATGTATAACGACGAAACGAACAAGAAGGGGTAACAATATTGTCTGGTAATTTTAATTGTTTAAATCACGTTAATGGCTGCTTGCACTGCATTCTTCCCAGGAAGTTGAGTTTGTTTTCAGAAGGCTCTCAGGTCTGCTGGGGATTGTGAAGCGCATAGAGCTTGCTGTTGAGCGGGGATTTGCGTTATACAAATTATGCTATTTATCTATTATTATTATTATTATTTTTATTACATTGC
>NW_004798159.1:94069-96569 GCF_000002075.1 Aplysia californica
GCCGGGTTACTTTTCCAGTCTGTATGCTGTAAGACCGCCGGGTTACTTTGTCAGTCTGTATGTTGTAAGACCGCCGGGTTACTTTGTCAGTCTGTATGTTGTAAGACCGCCGGGTTACTTTGTCAGTCTGTATGTTGTAAGACCGCCGGGTTACTTTGCCAGTCTGTATGCTGTAAGACCGCCGGGTTACTTTGTCAGTCTGTATGCTGTAAGACCGTCGGGTTACTTTGTCAGTCTGTATGTTGTAAGATCGCCGGGTTACTTTGTCAGTCTGTATGCTGTAAGACCGCCGGGTTACTTTGTCAGTCTGTATGTTGTAAGACCGCCGGGTTACTTTGCCAGTCTGTATGTTGTAAGACCGCCGGGTTACTTTGCCAGTCTGTATGTTGTAAGACCGCCGGGTTACTTTGTCAGTCTGTATGCTGTAAGACCGCCGACCTCGAAACAGTATAACACTGGGACTGTCAATATATTAGTCATAACATTTGCAGTAATCATTTGCCATTTGCCTTGGCCCAACAGTCCCCCTTCCCCCTTTTCGCTCTCTCCTCTCCTCTCCTTAAAAAGTCTGTTCTAAATACGATAATAAAAAACAACAACAAAAGACACAAGACCAAAATAAAACCCCAACAACAACAACAACAACAACAACAACAACAACAACAATGGAGCAAAGAAACAAAACGTATTAATGCCACCCAAACCACTTAATAATCTTTTTTCATAAATGCAAAAAAAAAAGAGAGAGAAAAGATCAAACAAACACAACACCTTCCTTTTCTCTCTAAAAAGTCCTCCACCAAAAACAAACAAACAAACAATAAAAAAAACACTCACAATACCAAAAATAATATACACCCCCCCACACACACAATACGAAAAGTATGATTAAATATACCTCCACCCCCTCCCCCAAAACACATACAAAATAAATTACATTAAAAACTGAGCAGGCCTTTAGAACCCCAGCTTTCTCTTCCATCATCTCATTCATACGAAGTAAGTCGAACACGTTCCACGAAATCTATGAGTAAGCGGGGCTGGTTCTGAAAGAATTTCACGCCCAAACAGACAGAAAATCCTTCCCGCTTGCATCGTAGGGAGAACATTGGAGGTCAGCTGTAGCGGCTGTGAGGGTGAAGCTGTTCAAGAAAACAAGAGAAGAATTGAACCCAGGTCGCCGGGTTACTTTGTCAGTCTGTATGTTGTAAGTTAAGACCGTCGGGTTACTTTGTCAGTCTGTATGTTGTAAGACCGCCGGGTTACTTTGTCAGTCTGTATGTTGTAAGTTAAGACCGCCGGGTTATTTTGTCAGTCTGTATGTTGTAAGACCGCCGGGTTACTTTGTCAGTCTGTATGTTGTAAGTTAAGACCGCCGGGTTACTTTGTCGTTCTGTATGTTGTAAGTTAAGACCGCCGGGTTGCTTTGTCGTTCTGTATGTTGTAAGACCGCCGACCTCCAGAACAGTTAGACACTGGGACTGTCAGGTTCAGTCATAACACATGCAGTAATCATTCGCCATTTGGCTTAGCTTAGGCTAGGAGTTTCCCATCCCCTTCTTGCTCTCTCCTCTCATCAAGAAGTCCATTTTGAATACACGTTTTGAAAAAAAATCCATAAAACGCTAACGCATAAATGGCATGAAAACAACTCCCCCTTTTTTATAAGTATATCTTTTAAAAATTGAAAAAGTCAAAGAAGCGCACCACCTCCACTCCCTTTATTCCTAAAGAAAAAGAAATAATAAATAATAAAAACATGGAGCAGACCTTTAGAACGTCGTCGGGTCACGTTGTCAGTCTGAGCCGGACAGACCAGCACACCGCAAGCGACAAGTACACTTCACATTAACCAACAAAAGAAAATGTACCATCATAGAAATGTTGTGGCAAAACTTGACAACAACCCACAAAGCGATGTTTTTACGTGTTTTACGGCACTTGCAACACAGTGAGGTCATAAAAGTGCCGAAGATTAGAGGTGTTACAAGAGAGAAACAAAAACAGGAAAAAGAAGGAGGGGAGATAAAGACAATAGACGTTTGATAGGAAAGAAGAAGCAAACCACACCAGAGCACCCGCCTTCCACCCACTCACAAAGCGATGAGTAGCAGTCTTTATAGTGAAAAGAAAAAGCCAGTAGGTTGATGGAACCCATTGGGGATCTGAGAGAGGAAACAAGATACTGTTGTTACCAAGAAAAAACTACGTTAGCTGGTAAAACCCAGCCAGTTCCTCGGAATTACAAAGATCTATCGAACCAGTTAGATACTTGTTTGTTTTAGTAGAGGTTTTACTGCGCTCGCAACTACATAAGGTCATATGAGCGCCAGAAGATTAGAGGTGTTACAAGAGAGTAACAAACATAAAAAAGAAGGAGGGGAGGGAAGACCGATAGATATTTGATAGGAAAGAAGAAGCAAACCACACCAGAGCACCCGCCAACCATTCACAGTTAGACACTGGACTGTCAAGTTCCGTCATAACACCTGCAGTAATC
>NW_004798159.1:100714-102934 GCF_000002075.1 Aplysia californica
GAAGAAGAAGAAGAAGAAGAAGAAGAAGAAAAAGAAGAGGAGTAACAACAACAACAACAACAACAAAACTACGACAAACTACTTCTTCTACAAAACCCCCCACCCCTTGCCCTTTATTTTCCTTACCCTTCCTCCACTCCTAAAACACTCCCCCACTCTTTCTGCAGCCTTTCTACTGCTACTCCTTGACTCCTTACTGCTGTCTTTCAGCCACACTCAAGATCTTCAGGTAGGAAAGATCTACACCTAGTCTTCTCGGACAAAAGTGAAAAATCTCTTAGGGCCGGTTTGTAAGTTGCCCACATTAAAGATCCTTTGGTGGTCTAAAATCGACAAGAGTATGCTTCGGTCGTCACACGGGCAAAATTCTAAATTTCCTACCAACTGAAAAAGTTTGATGTGTCCCGCGCGCTCATGTGACCTTATGCGGTTGCGAGCGCCCTAAAAGACTTACCAAAAAACAACTTTTCCGTTCCGATCCACAGAGGCAGAGACAGCATGGAGACAGAGATCAAGGCCTCCAACACCCAACCCGAGTGGGAGCAAACCTTCCTGATGACCGGGATTACCCTGACAGAGGTAATGGGAAGCAACTCAGGATAAACCTCTGCAGACTAGAGATTTTACATAGTGACGTCCCTTGTTCCGGTGCCGTGCAGTAATAATTTTATTGGTCGCTCTTTAAGGCCAAGAGGGCTAACCCAGATTTTGGGAGTTTCCAGAAATCTTGACCTACACCAAAAGTGGGCATTGCCCTATCTATAGGAGAAGTTTGGTTTCATTGGTTAGTATATTTGTTTGGTTATATAGAATACTCTGCTTTTAAAAAAAAAGAAACTGAACAAGGGGCAAAAACTTTAGCTTCGATTTTCTCAAAACAGCATTTTTGTATGCTCGTCACACTTTTGTGACCCGCTATTTCCGGGGTGCCTTGATAGTCGAAGCAGACTTTGTGCTGTTGAAGCTAGAGAGTTGAGCTGAGTAAGCCTTATTCCCTGTAAGGACTTCTCTGTTGACATCCATCCCTTGGCACTCATAATATAACCTTACGCAGTTGAAAGCGCCTTAACCCCCCCCCCCCTTTCTCTCTCTCTCTCTCTCTCTCTCTCTCTCTCTCTCTCTCTCTCTCTCTCTCTCTCTCTCTCTCCCTTTTTAACTCCCAGTGGAGCATAGGCCATCAACAACATTTCTCCAGCGAAGCCTGTCCTGTGCATCCTTTTCTAGCTGTTTCCATGATGCCCCACCTTTTCCATTTTCGAATATACCGCTCGCCTTCATGTCATCTTTGGTCTTCCTTTCTTACCTTTTTCATCGTCAAAGCTTGTCTGCTAATGTTTGTCGGGGGTCTTCTCAGTGTGTGCCCAACCCATTTCCATTTCTTCACCTGTATGTCTTCCTTTACTGGCCTTTAGCTTGTTCTTTACCACAATTGAGCATTTGTGACTCGGGTAAAACCTCTTCTTCTTCTACTATCCCGTGGTTGGGGCAGCTGTGGGGGCATCACTGCATCTGAAAACCAGCTCTCGCCATCTATTTTTGAAACCTCTACTAAAACTAAAAATTCTTCAGGACTCAAACCTCAACCTCTCACGTGTCTCTCCACATTCAGCTGGCCACCAAGTCTGTATAGGTGACAGTGTGAACTTAAACCTCAACTTCTTACCCATGTTTCTCCTTTGTCAGGACTCAAACCTGAACCTCTCACATGTCTTTCCGTCCGTCCTCAGCTCGCCACCAAGTCTGTCCATGTGACGGTGTGAACTCAAAGCTCAACCTCTCACATGTCTCTCCTTTGTCAGGACTCAAACCTCAACCTCTCACATGTCTCTCCCTCCCCAGCTCGCCACCAAGTCTGTCCAGGTGACGGTGTGGAACTACGAGACCAGCGCTGACGCCTTCATGGGGGAAGTTCTTCTGGACCTGGCACAGGCTCCGCTGGATAACGAGGTGGGTTATTGACAGCGGCAGCAACTACAACAGCAACAAAAACTACAACAGCAGAAGCTACAACAGCAGCAACAGGAACTACAACTACGACAACAGCAGCATCAGTAACCACTACCACAACAGCAGCAAAAACTACAACAACAGTAGCATCAGCAACTACAATAGTAGCATCAACAATTACAACAACAGCAGCTACAGCAATTACAACTACAACAACAGCAACAACCACTACTATAACAGCAACATACCTACAAGAGTGGCGATAGCTATAGC
>NW_004798159.1:105853-108245 GCF_000002075.1 Aplysia californica
ACACACACACACACACACACACACACACACACATCAATCCATCCATCCATCCATCCATCCATCCATCCATCCATCCATCCATCCATCCACCCATCCATCCATCCATCCATCCATTAATCCATCCATTCATACATAAACACACACACACATACACATCCACCCATCCATCCATCCATCCATTAATCCATACATTCATACATAAACACACACACACACACATACACATCCATCCATCCATCCATCCACCCATCCATTCATCCATCCATCCATCCATCGATCCTTCCATCCCTCCACCCACCCATCCATCCACCCATCCATCCACCCATCCATCCATCCATCCATATTAAATCCATCCATACATACATACTAATCTAATGTACCCCTCCTCCCCCCTCCCCCCAGGTTCTGACGAGAGCTACCACAGTGACGCCCACCGGGGCCCCAACGACAGAAGTGACAGGAGTGGCGCACATTCCAGGAGCCCGAGTCTGATGAAGAGAGGACAGAACAGTTCCCGTAAGTTAAACGCTTCTTTCTTTCTTTTTTTCTTTCTTTCTTTCTTTTTGTCTTTCTTTCTTTCTTTTTGTCTTTCTTGCTTCCTTCCAACAGCAACAAAAACAACAAAAAGACACAGAATCCCCACATCACAGTGCAGTTAACCCTATCCGTACGCCCTGGGGTCATTTTGTACCCCGGGGTTGTATTCTTCACATTTTAGAATACTTCTAGTGCAAAGATTTCTTTGAAACTTTTAGTATTTCTCAAAAAATCTTTTTGAGAGACTGCTATGCAAAGCGTGCTGATCGGATTAACGAGTACATTTCTTCTTTGGAAAGTGATGGCACAGAGTTCCCCACGTCGTATGGATACGATAGTAAAACACGACGTACGGATAGGGTTAACTTTTCTTTCTCTTTTTAAATGCAACTAACGACATCGCCACTCCTTCCCCACGCCCACAGACCAGAGCATGGACCTACTTGCTCCGCCCCAAGCCCCCAGCAGAACCAACAGCAGCTCCAGCTTCTTCATCTCCGACGACGAGGAGAGCCAGGGCCGCTTCAGGTGAGTTCTACAACATTAAATATATCATCATCATCATCGTCGTCGTCGTCGTCATCATCATCATCATCATCATCATCATCATCATCATCATCATCATCATCATCATAGACCAAACAATTTTCCTTTTCCTTGTTCTCTTTTTCTTGCTTGGAGTATTAACAATTTCTACCATGTTGGCACCCTTTACGTAACTTACAAATATCGCCCACAAAATCAGGACATGAGACCAAAAAGATTTTTTCAAAAAATCGTCCTCGCGACCTGAGCGCTTTCTTGTCCTATATCCATTTTTAAACATTGAAAATGTGACTTCTTCTTAAGCTGACTCTTTGTTATGAACCGTTTTCGCTTTTTATTAAAATGGAGATAGGACAAGAAAGCACTGAGGTCGCACTATGGGTAAAGGTACATTTCGACTAGCTGGGACCCCGCATCTCTTTCACGCTGTCCCTGTTGGCCATGCCTTGTAGGATCGTCTCGTTTGTGTCAATTGGGGTGTTAAACATTTGAAGACTACAGAGGGAAAAACGACGGTAATCACAAACTGAAAATCGCGACGGTACCAATTTTGAACGCTTTTGGACTCATAACTGTATTTCTGTTCAACTGTTGGTTGAATAGTATTGTTAGATTTCCCATTCAACAACACTTAACAATAAACTACCAGTCAAACAAATATGAAGTTTTGAGTCCACATGCATTTAAAATTGGCACACTTACAATTTCCTGTTTGATACTACCGTCGTTTTCCCCATGTGCTCTTCATTACGACTAATCCACTAACCAAGCTTAACTTCAGATGTAATAAATAAAGGCAAAAAATCTTGTAATCTCTAGCTTTTTCTGACATCTTAACTGCGCTTGTGCATTCACATCACCCTCCTTAATTCCACAGGACCTTCGTCATTTTACAGTTTTCTGGTAATTTTACAGTACAAGTATTTTGGTCATTTCCCTGTACCTTCCTTCATTTTACATCACCCTTCTCGTTTCACAGAACTCTCATCTTTTTACAGAGCCACATTTCACAATATCATCGCCGTTCTACAGTAACAACAATATTATACATGTATCATATTCTCACATATATACATGTCTCATAATATTTCTTCCAGCACTTCCCCCGTGGCCCCCGACCGGCCGGCCCCAGACGGAGACGACATTACGTCAACACTGGGACCTGGACAGATCCCACCGAAACCTTCGGCAGGTGAGAGCCTTGTTGTGACGTCTGTGGCCTAGTGGTTAGGCTACCAGACTCGTATTCGTGAGGTTGTGGTGTCGGTGGCCTAGTGGTTAGGATACCGGACTCGTAATCGTGAGGTTG
>NW_004798159.1:109660-110836 GCF_000002075.1 Aplysia californica
TGCTACTGCTGCTGATGCTACTGCTGCTGTTGCTGTTGTTGTTGTTGTTGTTGTTGTTGATGTTGTTTTTAGTGTTTTTGTTGACGTTGTTTTTAGTGTTGTTGCTGTTGTTGTTGCTGCTGCTGCTGCTGTTGTTAATGCTGTTGTTGTCTTCGTTGTTCCCGTAACTTTACGGATGCACCAGTATTTGGAGAAAGTTGCTACCATCTATTATTGCTATTGCATGTCATTGTGTTGGCTGTTACTGTTATCTTGGGAGTTAACTGCTCTATGTTAAAAAACAAGATGGTCCACCTTTATACTTTCATTCATTACATTTTTAAAATCTTTCCCAACGACTAGTACTGAAGCAAAAATGAACGTTTAAATGAATAATATTAGGATCCGTACAATGAATGATATAATCTTAACCCTATCCGTACGCCCTGGGATCATTTTGTACCCCCGAGGTTGTATTCTTCACATTTTAGAATACTTCTAGTAAGAAGATCTCTTTGAAATAATTTTCAGTATTTCTCAACAAATCATTTTGACAGACTGCTATGCAAACCGTACGGATCGGATTGACAAGTCAATTTCCTCTTTGAAAGTGATGGCACAGCCTCTTCTTTCCTATCAAACATCTATTGTCCTTATCTCCCCCTTCTTCTTTTTTATATTCGTTACTCTCTTGTAACGCCTCTAATCTTCTGACGCTCATATGACCTTATTATGCAGTTGTGAGCGCCGTAAAACCTCTACTAAAACTAAAAAACATAGTTCCACACGTCGTATGGATACGATGATAGTAAAACACCACGTACGGATAGGGTTAAACAAAACATTTATGTGGTCGTTATTGTTCACGAAGAATGTACATGCCACTTTCGTTTGTTCCAATTTCCATTACCACCCACCCCACCTCCTTTCTTTATACAAAAAAGATACCTACGTGAAGACGTACCTAGTGGAAGGAAAGAAGGTGATACAGAGGAAGAAGACGTTGATTGTGAAGTCGTCCTGTGACCCACTGTATCGTAAGAAGGTCAAGTACTCAGCTTGTAACGTGCACGGACGAATCATGAAGGTGAGTGATTGTGTGTGTGGGGGGGATGTGTTGTTGTGTGAGTGAAGATCGAACTAGTTAACACTGTCAACACGCGCGAACACACACACACACACACACACACACACACG
>NW_004798159.1:111850-116703 GCF_000002075.1 Aplysia californica
CCCCGCATTTTTAAAAACACCTTTGACCTTCTTCCACTCAACATTTAACAACCTGAAACTCTTGTCTAATTATTCCACCTCTAGGTCAACATCTGGGAAAAAGCTGGAAGTTTCGAGAAGAAATTATGTCGCGGTGAAGTCCTGGTCAAGCTGGACTGCCTGGACCTGTCTAAGCACACGATGGCCTGGTACAAGCTGTTCGAGATTAACTCCACTGACTACGGCTCAGACGAATTCCTCAACTCTTGGTGAACACAGACGTGGTGAACTGACAGATGGTTTAAGGATGGACAAGTTCCTCAACTCTTGATGAACACAGAAGTGGGAACTCTGACAGATGGTTCAAGGATGGACGAATTCCCCAACTCTTTGTGAACACAGACGTGGGAACTCGGACAGATGGTTCAAGGCTGAACGAATTCATCAACTCTTGGTGAACAAAGATTCCTCAATTCTTGGTGAACACAGACTGACCGATGATTCAAGGATGGTCAAATTCCTCAACTCTTGGTGTACACAGAGGTGGTAAAACGGACAGGTGGTTCAGGGATATGGTCACCGTTTTATATGAGGCGTGCTCGTATTTTGTAGGCGAGGTGTACAAAATGAAATATTTTTTAGTATTACATTAGCATGGATAGAACTAGGGAACCGTAAATACTGCCCCTCCTCTCCCGTCCGCTACACACAAATTCTTTGTCCAGATACCAAATTCATGAAAAAGTGTCAAGTACCTAAACAAAGGAGGTGGCGTCGGTGGCCTAGTGGTTAGGCTTCCGGACCCGTAATCGTGAGGTTACGGGTTCGGGGGCTCAAGCTTCAGCTCGGTCCGACGTTATGTCCTTGGGAAAGGCAATTTACACGAAATTCCCATTTGGCTCGGTCCTTTCGAAGATGACGTTAAGCTTGGAGGTCCCGCCTCTTAAATGACCTAATAGTATTGATAGAACCGTTAAACCTATAGTATTTCACTAAACAAAGGATGCGAAGGGTATAAAAGATTCTGGATATTGATAAAAGTGTGTCAGATAAAAGTGTGTCAGCAATTATTTTTTTAAAAAACTGTAGGTGCTTTTACAGCCTCATTGACGCATTTCAGATCATTCAGGATTTGGGCTTCCGATCCTGCCTGTCAGTGCGAACCTGTGCTGAGAGGGATACAACATCCCAGCAGAAAGACTGAGATACTCAATTAAAAAAAAATCCCCACTCGGGAATTGAGCTCAGGTCTCCAATTGCGAAGCGCCTAACTACTACTACACAGACGCATGTGTATAAAGGGGGCGGGGGGGGGGGGGGGGGGGCGGGGTGCAGACTACAGGAGAGTCTCCGGCGAGCAACCAGGAACTATTCAGAGACGCACTCCGGCACACAGATGAAGAGCTTGGGGGGGATTGGGGGGGGGGTGTCAAACTGCGTATTATTTTCTGCAGATCACGCATTTCACCACTAAAACTGTTGCAAATCAATTATTTTCAAGAAAATTTCAAGCTTAACAGTAGAATATCAAATTATGGGTTAAAACAGAGGGGCATATCCCCCTGTACTCCCCCCCCCCGCCCCAGATTTTAATTCGTTTTTTTTTACTTGGTCTAGAGGCACAAAACAATTTGACTGGTCCATCTCAGTTGGAGACGTCTCCGGATAAATACTGTGACAGCTGGAGACATCATGGACTCCGATTCCATGAAATAGTCGAGTGCTCCTTGACTGTTCGGTGAGGCCATGTCTGTTTGACATCAAGTCCTGATTCAATGGCATTCGTTTTACTGTTGTGGCCTTCCTTTGCTGCTTTATTGAACGCTCACCTTCGGGGTATTAGCAAAATATCAACATTTCCATGGAAGATTTTGTTGTGGTATGTTTGTCTCTTGTTTCTCTTTTCATATTTTGGATGATGTGATTGTGTTGTATTTCATCCTCCCAAACCTTTGACACAATTTAGATGGATTAGAAGACAGGATGTTGTATTTGTGCCTATCTATATTGTTTTAGTAAGCGTTTTACGGCACTTGCAACACAATTAGGTCATGCTAGTCCCGATGATTAAAGGTGTGGCAAGAGAGTACCACACATGCACAAACAAGGAGGAGATAAGGACGATAGAATTTTAATAAGAAGAAGGAGCAAACCCCATCAGAGCACCCACCAACCACCCACCTGTGTCTCTTAATTTCGTATACCAGAATAATGTTACCCCTTCATTACTGAGGTTTTTTTTTTTTATTGTTGAGTCTATAGATTATAAAACTGTCAAGGTCACAATGATATATGTGAAATCTGCTGACAAAATGAGTTACTCCTCAGATTCATTCCTTAAGGGAATAGATAAATCACGCTTATAGGTGAAGTTTTTACAGTTTATAAGTATGAGATAATAAAAGACAGGTTATACTTAAAGAACAAGGCATCCATTGAAAATCTACAAGTTTGACCCTCATGTCGAATTTTGGCCAATATCTCCATTCGTAGATTGCGAGAAGTAACTCATTTTGTCAGCATGTCTCATATATATATATATATATATATATATATATATTTGCCAATATACAACTCAGAAGCTGCTACGTCATTGTTTTCCATCTGTTTAGTGATCAACATTAATTTACGTAAATGCTTCAGGTTTTATTTCTACCAGTGTACACACATATTATGCAAAAACTTTGCTATGAACGATTTCGAAGTCTTTTCGGAACCTCGATTGTGTACAAAACTGGTTTGCTGAAATATTGTGAACATTTCACCCAACTGTGGTGAGAAAGGATTGTATTCATGAAATGAATTACGAATGCACATAGTTTTAAACGTTAAAACGTTTCTATTGTTCGTCTTTCCTGTTTCTTCAGGATGTCTGCCTTGTTTTTTTCTCTCTGGAATTGCAGTCTTATGGTGTGCAAACAGTGTTTAAATATCCGTGTGTCTACATAGCTTTCTTGTGTACATAGACGTAAGAGCTTTAAAAGTCCTATTGCTGTGGGCGAAGAGAGAGAGAGAGAGAGAGAGAGAGAGAGAGAGAGAGAGAGAGAGAGAGAACCGTATACTTTTTAAATGAGATATAAAACTGAAACTGTTCGCAATTGACGTGTCTATATTAATGGCTTCAGTTCTGTTATTATTGTTGTTGTTGTTGTTGTTGTTGTTGTTGTTGTTGTTGTTGTTGTTGTTATTGTCGACTTTATATACTTGCTTGTGATTCTCGCGAGTACTCTTTCTCAAGGCTGATATGATAACGTTATGCAAGGCGTGTGCTTAGAGAGTGTATCTTTTCTTTCTCTTCGTGTACACGTCAGCAAACTGTGTGTATTTCCTGCTCCAGCATTATAAAACTTTGTGAACGAGTTCAATCGGTTGATTTTTTAAGTGACTTTGTTATGAAACTTGAATAAAACATACTCATGACACACCAGTCTCAGTGAGAATTGTTTTGGTTTTTGGTGAAATATAGTTTCAGAATTTGGACGTGTTTGAATGTGTGTTTGTTTGTTTGTTTTGTATATATATATATATATATATATATATATATATATATATATATATATATATATATGTGTGTGTGTGTGTGTGTGTGTGTGTGTGTGTGTGTGTGTGTGTGTGTGTGTGTGTGTGTGTGTGTGTGTGTGTGAGTGTGTGTGTGTGTGTGAGTGTGAGTGTGTGTGTGTGTGTGTGTGTGTGTGTGTGTGTGTGTGTGTGAATGCGTGTGAGCGTGGTTGTACATGTGTGCCAGTAAGCATGTGACTGAGCGCTTGTGTGTGTGTTTGTAATTATGTGTAAAGTGCCTTTCCCAGGGACAAAATGTCTGTCCTCTGACTAGAGTCGAACCCACGACCTTTTGGTTTTTAGCCTAAAGGCCACTTTACACGTGCAGTTCATTCATCGACAAACTGCAGGATATCGAAAGAATGACGGGGATCCTGTCAATTTCTCAGTAAAACTGAGAGTGGAAACGAGCCTTTTATATAATATACTCCTATGTGCACATGAATACTAAAACAACATTATTCTAAGCTAGACCAGTTTGCACGTTGGAGTTGAGCAACTGAGGCGCTACACCCCTATCCACTCAGTTAAGATAATTTAGAAGATGGGCTCAGAAAGCATAGACTTCAAACCTCTGCCTGTGTGGGCCAACCCCGGCTTTGAGGGATACGCCAATCCAGCGGAAAGACGGAGATTCTGGACAAAACTCTCATAACAGGGGAATCGGACTCAGGTCTTCTGTGTACTGTGGCGAAGCCTGTAACCCATGACCGATACATCACAAGCGCCGGTACATTTTACGTGATTGTCCTAAAGTATTGTGGACTTATGAAGGGGCAGGAACATCATCACTCTTTCCTCTCACTTTGATCTCAGTCACTTGTTGACATTAATTCTGTAGTGTTGATGGAAATGAAACTGTTTAAACACAATGCAGTCTAGATTTGAACAGGAGAAGGCTATGCATCTGTGCACTTTCTAGTACAAGGTACAGTAAAGAAGAGGATTTTAGGTGCGTGTGTGTGTGTGTTCTCCCATTTTACAACCCGTGTTTCCCGTGTTTATCCGTTTCCACGTCCCACAGCCACACGTGTATATATGTGGTGTAGTGGTTAGGTGCTTCGCTGTCGCACATAGGAGACTCGAGTTCGAATCCCGAGGGGGAAGAAACTGTTTTTTCGAGCATATGTCTTTCTGCTGGGTTGTTGTTTCTCTGTTACTGTTAGCCCGTTTTGGTCCTGACGAGCATGGTCGGATGCTTGCCTCCTAAATGATCTAAAATGTGTTGATGGGGACTCAAAAAGACGAGAAAAAAGTTCCACAGCCTGATCTGCCGGTGTAATGTGTTGCTATTTCATTGGGGGGTGGGTGGGTGG
>NW_004798159.1:116803-143554 GCF_000002075.1 Aplysia californica
AACAATTATTTATGACTATGCTGCGCATTTCCATTTTCTAAAAAAATAGCTCAATGCACATTACATTATAAAGATATCATATTTTAGAAATGAATGGGCATGTGGGTACGTAAAACATAGTACATGTATTATGTATACGTACATGTATATTATTATTTGACCAGACAAGGTGGAGTGAGGCACTCGTCAATTTGTTGTTATATATGTAGTTATTGGTAGATTTCTATAACTTTATAGCTTGTTCATTCGCCTTTCTTTTGATGGAAAAAAAACGTTTCTTTCTTGAATAGAAGACAGTTAAGATTAAAGGAGGTGGATGTCGCCTACTTGCAAAAGTAAAGGTAGCGAGGAAATGGTCGCCAAAGTTTGGTGACTTCCAAAGTACGAAGGTCTGGAAGACTGAAAATTTACATGTTTTATGCCTTTGACCAAAGTTTTTCAGGGTTTTTTTTAATGGCCATGAAAGGTGTTGAATAGCTACAGACAAAATAAAACATTCGATAGAACATTCGTTCTCCATAGATAAAACAACATTTCTGTTCTCTCTCTCTCTCTCTCTCTCTCTCCCCTCTCTCCCCCCCCCTCTCTCTCTCTCTCTCTCTCTCTCTCTCTCTCTCTCTCTCTCTCTCTCTCCCCTTTTTGTTCCACCTCTGGGATTCTGACTCTTTTTGCTGCCTTTCTTCTGCTTACGGGAGGCAAGATCCAACGGCTGGCCTTCTCGGACAAAGGCTATTTAAAAAAAATTCGGAGGTCCCGTGTGCAAGTTGCGCACGTTAAAGATTCCTTGGTGGTTCTAAAATCGATGAGAGCAGGCTTCGGCCGCCACCTCGGCAAAATTAAAAATGAATTTCCACCAAACTGAAAATGCTTAAAGTGTCCTACACGTTCATATTATGACCTTATGCAGTTGTGAGCGTCGTAAAACACCTATCAAAAATATGTGTCACGACGCGGTGGAATCAGGCTCTCGTCAACTTTTGTGCATGTGCAGTTATTGATATTATCATCTTCAAGCTGCTTGTTCATCTGTCTTACTTTTGATTAGAAAATACCAATCTTTCGCGTATAGAAGTCGAGATATTTGCAATTGAAGGAGGTAGGGGTCGCCTGCTTTCGACAGAGGTAAAATTAACAGGAAAATGGCCGCCAAAGTTTGATTACTTACGTCGATTAAGAGTCTTTTGTCAACTGAAAATTTACTTTTTTTAATGCCTTCCATAAATGCGTATTTTGAGGAAAATAAAAAAAAAATTGAGCCAAAAAAACATATTTCGATGAAAATTGCCAAACCGGAGGAAAAATGCCGTTTTCTTCAATTTCATTATTTTGACGAGCGCCTGATTTCACCACGATACGTCACATATATAATTAAAAACAAAACAAAACACAAGAACCCCCCCTCCCAAAAAAACAACAATTTATTATGATGATCATCTCCAGCAATGTCACACAAATAAACGAGCATCAAACATGGCGAGGACGGAGTTGGGAACTCTTTTACGCGGGAAGCTCATGAATGGTATGGCCCCACCCTCTCATGGTAAACAACAACAAAACGACGGATATTGCACAACGTATCGTCAATACTGATCTTGCCCCGAAAACTCGCCTGATCTTCGTGAAAGATTTGTTTCTAGCTCAGCATATTATTTTGATAGCAGCGATAGACCTTATACTCTGGCTCTACGGTTTCATCGAGCCGGCTTGCAACTTTAAAATCTTGAGAAACGGCAGTTTTGTCTCGTAACCAGGCTTGTTTCTTCTGTGCATTAGTGGAGAGGCCTCATCAATTAAAACGAACCTCGCGCACTTCGTGATAAATATAACAAAAATATGAGTTACAGAAACTTCTACATTTTAGAGTAGCTCTATTTGTTGGAAAAAGCCTCAATTTATATTAGGTGAACCTGATCTTGAAAATCTAGTTATTTATAGATCTTGAGTCAAGTAGACTTTCTGTATCTGGACCTATAGAGATTCTAGATTAGATCTAGATCTAGATTTAATTGGTTTTGAACTAAACCCGTCCCCGGAAGCCTTCCCAATTCCCAACTCAAGACAAGTCCAGTTACTCCGAACAGACAGCAACGAAGAGATGGCAGAGAGCTAGGAAGTGGTCTGATTAATGTGCTGTTATTTGTTATCATTTGTGACTTCATAATCTAAACTGGCATTTTCAGAAGTCATTGAAATCTTGCCAATGTTTTCTCTCTCATCTTCTTTATCTTTGATGAGTTACGCTTGCAATGGAATTGTAAAATTAGTATCAGCTCCATACCTGACATCGGGATTCACCTAGCAGTAGCAGTATTTGATTTTGAATACAAGGATATCATATTCATGGCTCTTTAATGAGTGTAACTTGTGCATTCTTCTGAGTGAAAGAGTGTTTGGAAATTTGAACCAAGATCACAACAAATTAACTGATCCCAGCGTCTGTCAGCGAACATACCAGATTTAATCAGGGCCAATTAAGGAGGTTGTTAGGTCCTTGTGAAGGGCTTTTCTGAGAGACAGAACATGGCATCAAAGGACAATTTGGAGAAAACTTTTAAGGACGGAGAGTATGAGGACAACCTTCAGGACCAAAGAGATGAGGTATGTTTTAGCAAAGATAGTACTATAACAAGATGGGCCACTCAGCCAAAAAAGTGTCCGCAGGAAGTTTGCTCTTTGCTTCAGATGGCGCTGCAGTCTGTTTTGAAGCTCTCTTTCGCTTTTCCAGAAGAAGAATAGGAATAGCACCTCCTCGCGTGCGCAGATCGACTGCAGTTCATCAGCAGTTCGGGTTTGTTCAGTGTGGAGTTTTAGGTTTTTAAAAATTTTAATGACCTCTAGCCTTTCATTCTAAAGTCAAATTAAACGAAGAAAATAATCTCCCTTTCCTCCGGAAGAGGTTTTTTGTCAGCGTAACCATTTTAAAAAAGCGTTCTTCCGAAATTTATTAAAAATCTTGCTAGTTTCACTTTGATTTTTAAAAACTCAAGTAGAGTAACTCTGTTCGCAAAAGGTGCGCTTTTGCGAAGAGGGCACCACCGAATTTTGCGGACACTTTTTTAATTGGCTCAAAGAGAGAAGTGGCCCCTCTTGTTATGTAGACTCTTTGGTTTTAGTGATATAGACTGACTTCCTTCCTTGGTCTGTTGAGTACTTGCTTTAAAGTGCTTTTTTCTTTTGCCTGGGCATCACGAGAATCTAGTAACTGCCATAAATACATAATTTGAGACACTCGGTAATTTTCTGCTGATTTCAAATAAATCTCATCGACATTATTATTACTACTTTTACAATTTATGAATTATAGTTTTGTGTCAACGTGCGCAACATTTATCCATCTTTAGATTTCGTGTGCTCAGAGCTTTCAGTATTGGTTCTCACCTGAGCTGCGCTACAACTTATGACTAGGAGGGATAGACTGTGTGTTAAAGTGCTAAATGAAACTTTTGCTTGTGTGGATAATAATAAATAATAATTTATAATAATATTTATGTAGATCATTAATAATTCTATAGCGCCCACTCCCGTGTGAACACAGATCTTGGCGCTTAAAGTTAAAGCATGGAGAGTGTGAAAAGATCATCAGTGGGTTTTGATACTACCAACAATATTTGGAGTAAAATCACAGTTGAGCGACTGCATGTGTCTTATTCGCTGAATATTTCCTAATGCCGATCTGTTTTCGCCTGCTAACACTAACATATATTGCAACAGAAACTATTTTATAAATGACAGATTTATTATTTCTTTCACTCAGAATGATTCATTTTTTCATTGACATGCTCATTGCAGCGTCAGCATCACAAAGTAACAATATCAAGTCAATGCAAGGTACAATAATGTGCCTTGGCTGGTTGTTATTATAATGAACATTCTATTTTTGAGCTTCAAGGCAAATTAATTGTCTTCTCCGATGGAGTCCCATAAATTTAATTTCAAGCAGACTTCACTGTAATTGGGTGTGGAGACAACTTTTACCTTATACAGTTTATATGGTTAAAGATGAATAAATATAATACTATAAGTTATAACTGTAGCTCAAACTAAGTTGAATTCAATGGGTTTAAATGTTTGAAGCTGAACTTTTACTTGTTTCAGATTTTGGCCCTTCAATCAATCTTCAACACTGAGGATCACGAGAAGCTGAAAGTTTTATCTGAAGTGTCAGAAGAAAATGATGGCTTATACACTTTGCTGGTAAGCTCATATTTATTATGAAACTGTCCACTTTTTGTTTTTGAGTTTCAAGAGCTGACATATATAAAAGCAATAATTGAAACATGTAAGAAAAAGAAAAATTAGAAAAAAACCAATCCAAATGAACTTGCACCACGTCTAATACTCAGACGTTTTGAAACATTTCTTCCTGTAATAGTAGGCTATATTTTTGTAGGTTTTACTTTTAGGAATCTCAGAAATTGGGAAAGTCATCGATTGTGATACTTGGAAAATATTCAAAGTAGGCCTACCTAGTTTGAAGTACACTGGGTTGAATTTACAAGATGATAAATCTTTTACAGTGTTGTGCCAAATGAAATATTGATTACATTGTTTAAATCAATCATGTTATGTGTGTAAATTTATTGTTGCGAATAGTGTTTCCTTAAATATATTTTGATGCTTTTAAGTAAAGAAATTGATATTGCCTGAACTTAATTAATACTGCTTCTTAGAATGAGAAAGTGGCAATGGTGTCAGGAAATAAAATGAGGAGTCCACGCGTTTAACGGGCGTAGCATTGTCACAAACTGGAAATTGTGAGGGTGTCAATTATAAAAGCTTGTGGACTCATAACTTCATATTTGTTTGACTGGTGGTTTATTTTATATGTTTGTTGAATGAGAAATCTAACAGCAACAATCAACCAACAGTTGAACTGTAATACAGTTGTGAGTCAACAAGCGTTCAAAATTGATGTCTCTCGATTTTCAATTTGTGACTATACCCGTTTTTCCCGGGGACTCCTCAAATGGTTCCAGAGTTATTGTTTTCCACATTTCTCATAAATAACTAACTGAAGTCACGTTAGTTGTATCCTGTTGATAAAGAGAATTTTTTATCAATGTTAAGTTATTCAGGCTGTGAAATGAGGAAAATTTGTGCCTGTTGATATAATTTCAGGGATATATCGGATTTCGATTGTAGAATGTAGGACATTTGAAATATTTCAAATAAAAATATGTGTCACGACGCTTTGGAATCAGGTGCTCGTCAATTTTAGGGCATGTGGAGTTATTGGTAGCATCTGAATGCTGATTTATTTGCCTTGCTTTCAATGAAATAACTATCCATTTATCTTTAATAGTACTCAATATATTTGTGACTGAAGGAAGTGAGGTTGCCTGGTTTCAGTGGTGAAATTAGTGAGAAAATGGTCGTCAAAGGTTGGTACTCCAATAGCTAAAGAGTCTTTGAAAACTTAAAATGACATATTTTGTGTCTTTAATCAATGTTTTTCAGTAAAAATCACATAGAAAAATGTTTTTATGTGGACATAAAAGGGTTGAGCCCCCCCAAAAAAATTCGATACAAATTTCCGAACTGGCAGAAAAATGCCTGTTTCTCTGATTTCTGTATTTTGATGAGTGCCAGATTTCACCTCGATGCCTCACATATGTATTTGATGATTATACCAAATTAAAGAGAGCCTGAGCATGTGTGTTCTTTCCTGAGATGCATTAAACGTTAATTGTCTGCGCAGATCACAATTTGCCCCCGACCAAATGATGAGGAAATTCAGGTGGATGTCACAGTGGCTGTCAAGCAGGATGAGGATGGTGAGGTGATGGGGGCAGCTGCAGCAGCTCTGGCTCCGAACCCTCCCAACATTCCTGTGCAGCTCAACAGAACTGTTTCAGGTCAGTATCTATTTCAGGCCAAAAGTAACTGTATCAGGTCAGTAACTATTTCAGGTCAGACATAACTGTTTCACGCGTCTCAGACTTGCATAAAGAGGATCCATGTTTTCTTGCACAAGTGTCTAAGAGGGTAGTCACATAGTGGGCAGGCAGCAGACTGCTTTACTCCAATTCGGTTGAGATGTTGAATAAGGGGCACATGTTGTGTTCTAAGTTGGAAGATTATGGATTGATCTCCACCTCCTCAAATTATGAGTCTTGTGCTGAAAGTTTATTCATGTCATGTTCTCCTCTCCTCAGGAAGACAATGGCAAGGTTCTGTTGTGGTCAAGTACCTGACCCCTCTGTACCTGTACGTGACATTTCCTCCGACGTATCCGTCTTTGGATTGTCCAGACTTTCACCTGGCTTGTGATTGGCTGAGCAGTGAACAGATCCGGTCATTGGGTCAGATGCTGGAATCATTGTGGGTGGAGAGTGGAGGAATGCCTGTTGTATTTACCTGGATTGATGGACTGGAGAACGACACACTGAAGTATGCCCATTGTTCTTTGTTGACTCTCACGTTTGTTGCAGATTTATGTATATTGAGAGACTAATAACTTGCCTTTTCAATTTTATTGTGAATTTTTATTGCGTTGTATATTTTTAGTGAACGCATCTCCAACCTCACTGTGAGATTGTTTTTGTCATATAACATTTTTTCTCATATACATAGATATTATATGCATAATACTGTGTTTTACGTACACACATGTCGATTAATTTTTAAGGTGTGATGTCTTTTTCGATGTAATGCGCATTGAGCATTTTTTAGAAAATGGAACTGCGCAGTATAAATGCTATTTATTATTATTATTATTTTTAAAATTTTTTTAAAATTTAAAGTTTATTATGTTCACCTTTGGGAAAGAGTTCCTAATGTTTAGTTTTGTTTCATATAAAGAGATAAATATTTGTAGAAAGTTAAGCATTCTGTCATGCTCCACATTTTTATTCTGGGAAGAGTTCTTGGTTTACTTGTAAGACTTTTGTAAAGTGGACTATTTGTCTGTGTGTCTGTACTCATTACTGTCCATTTGAAGGTTTCTATATGTGAGGCAGCGTGGTGGAATCAGGCTCTCGTCAAAATAATCAAAATGAAGAAACTTGCATTTTTCCGCAGGTTTGTGAATTTTTATCGAATTTTTGTTTTTTGGCTCAACACCTTTCATGCTCATTAAAGTACTAATTTCTGTGTGAATTTTTCTGAAAAACGTTGATTAAAGGCAAAAAAAATGTAAATTTTTAGTTACCACGGACTCTTAAGCTAAGGAAATAACTAATCTTTGCGGCCATTTTCTCTCTAATTTTACCTCTGAAATCAGGTGACACCCACCTCCTTCTCTTGCAAATATCTCGACTTGTATTCAAGATAAATGGATATTTTTTTCATCTAAATAAAGACAAGTGGACAAGCTTTAAGATGATACCAATAATTCTACATGGCCAAAAATTGACGAGAGCCTGATTCCACCACGCTGCATCACATATTTAAAAGATAATGGTGTCATAATTGGGCAGAAAATGTGTACATTTGGTTTAGTTCACCAATTCTTAAGCAAGTGGGTGAATTGTGAAACAGTGCAATCTTTTGATTTGTATTGAAAAATTACCGAATAACTTCTCTTTTTAGTCATTTGGACATCACCAACCATCTAGTCCTCCATCCGGCTGTCGCGAGCGAAGGAGAGGAAAACGAGTGTGGTGACGGCCATGCGTATGATGAAGATGAACTCGGAGGGGTTGTAGCCACGCTGATCAGGTTAGTGCTTAAATGTAAAAGGGACTTCCACAGTGTCTTCCAGAGTTCATTATAATTTATTATAAATAATGACTGATTAACAGTTCTGAGTGAGTGGTTGGTCGGTGCTCTGGTGTCGTTTGCTCCTTCTATCCTATCAAACATCTATCGTCTTTATCTCCCCTCCTTCTATCCTATCAAACATCTATCGTCTTTATCTCCCCTCCTTGGCACTTATATGACCTTATTGTGTTGCATGTGTGGTAAAACTCTTACTAAAACTATACTAAGAGACATTTCTGAAGGTATTTGTTCAGTACCTTAATTTCTCAGCTCATACTGCTTAGTATGAAGAACATTTCTTGCATGCAATATACAGGAAAGATCAGCCATGCACTCATCTCTCACTGTGCCGCCATTCTTTGTTTATTCTGGAGAAAGCTAGTACATGAGTCACTGTGTTGGAAAAAATGAGACTATGCCAGCATTCTGTTATTGATTTAAGATCTGTTGGTTCCATTTTTCTCCATTATTCAGAAACTACTCTGTTCCCAGAAAATATTTTACCCTACAAAAAGTAGCACCTTTGTTCTCTGAAAATATTTTACCATATGAAAGACAGTAGCTTTTTGCTTAAAAAGGATGATTTTTGTAAACGTAAATTATATTTGATTTTTAGAGCATTCAAGCAGAAAAAGGTCAGTGGATCGTCAGTGTCTGTTTCAGGCACTACAAGAAGAAAAAGAAATGTGAGGTAGCTTGGTGGAATCAGGCGCTCGTCAAAATAATCAAAATGAAGAAACTGATATTTTTCCACAGGTATGTGGATTTGTATTGAAAATTCGTTTTTTGGCTCGACACTTTTCATGCCCCCTAAAGAACACATTTTTGTATGGATTATACTATATACAAAACATTGATTTACTCATTCGCTACGTATTATTTTCGGCTTGTGGACGAATTTATTTCGGGAGGGCGAATGAGATGATGACTAGTGGGCAGTTAAAAGGTCTTTGGGGCCACAAATTCAAATAAATATTAACATATTATACAACTTTGGTTCCTGTAAGAAGCGATTATGCAACACAATTTTGATTGGATGCGGATAAAATTTGAAAATAAAAACTTTATAATCTTTGGTGAAACTGAAAAAATATGCTTGCACCTGGTCAAATGATACATCAAAATAACAATAAATGAATGTAGAACTGGAAAATATTGAAAAGTTCGCAGTTATTTACATACATTCCATAATATTTGTACATTTGGATCATAACATCCGATATTGAAAAAAAAATTAAAAATTTTATAATCTTGAAAAACGATCACAAACAGAAAAAAACCACTCGTATCTTATATGGAATTATTCAGAATTGCATTTGGAATAAACCTATACATGTCTTGAGTGGCATTTTTTGTGTAATTTCATCAAAAAGTACTGATTTTGGGGAGAAAAAACTATTTTGACAATTTAGATCTGGACCTAGATCTGGCACTCAAAAATATTGATTTCTCAATTACAGTGCACTGGCAATATGAGTCCAATCGTATCAATATTATAAAAAAGAGTCCTACACTTCTTTAGTGGGCAAAATAATGATAGATTTAGTTGTGTAAAATTACTAAGACTGGTGTCCCGGCTATAATTTGGGCATCGCGATAAAACAAAGTCAAATAAACTACGAAATCGCGTTTCAACACGAAATCTAAACTTCCGATGTTCAGTGGAAATGCTTGATCCGGAAGTCAACATTATATTATGACCTTTATTTTAACACGGATATGTGGATTGGAATAGAATCTAAGCTAAAATTGAAGATCGGTTCTCGAGCCGCCGAGGGCGGCTTAGCGTACTGACGGCACTTTAACCGCGCCGCCCCCCACGGCTCGGCGTAACGAATGAGTTAAAGGCACAATAAAAGCAAATTTTCAGTTTCCACGGACTCTCAAGCTAAGGGAATATATATAATTTTTCTTTGGCAGCCATTTTCTCACTAATTTTACCTTTGAAACCAGGTAACCTCCTCCTCCTCCTTCATTTGCAAATATCTCCAATTGTATTTAAAATTAACGGATATTATTTTCATCAAAAGCTAGACAAATGAACACGAGTTAAGATTGCACAAGTAACGCTACACGCCCAAAAATTGCCGAGAGCCTGATTCCACGGGGTCGTGACACAAATAGTCTTTGAACCTAATTAGAAGACATGTTCTTTTTTTGGGGGGTATAAATGTGCTCTTTTTAAATTGCAATAAAAATGATGATAGTTCACTGCAATTTTACTTCAACCAGATATAACAGAGAGCAAATGGACATAGAGTTCTGCCAGGCCAGTCACGAGTGTCATGTATGCTACGACGAGAAACCAGGCACTCAGTTCTTCCGCATGGCAGACTGTGCCCATCATTTTTGTCACGAGTGCATGATGACTTTCTGCGAGATGCACGTCAGAGATGGCACGGTGGAGGAGCTGAGGTGAGTGCCTAACTCTTCATCTCTGGCAAGCCGCTCTCAGCGTTTCACGGTCGGAACCCCTGTGCCGGTGAGCCGCTGACAGCAGCTCGGGCGCTTTCCTTTACGATGACTTTGACATCAAATTAGGCCTACTTTTCAGCAATTTCCGAAAACAAGTCTCTTTTATCGGCAGTTCATTTATTAGATGAAGAACTATCAAAATCCTGACCCATTTACTTACGTTTTTGTCATTTTTAGATTTAGTATCAAAGAAGGGGCCCGGCATAGTCGGTTTATATCCCCCATGGTGATAAAGAGTTAAATCATTATTTATTTGTAAAGTTGTTGTTGTGTTTGTCTGTGGTGCAGTCTTTGAGGTTTAACCCTTTGTCTGAATGCTTTATGATTTATCAGTGTGGATATTTTATAGAACAACGTTGACTAAATGCATAAAAGATGTACATTTTCAGTTTCCACCGGCTCTCAAGCTAAGAAATAACTCAATTTTGACAGCCATTTTCTTGTTTATTTTACCTCTGAAACCAGGCTACCTCACCTCCTTCAATCGCCAATATCTTCACGTGTATTCAAGATAAACGGGTATTGTTTTCATTGAAAGCAAGGCAAATGGACAGGCTTTAAGATGATGCAAATAACTCCATATGCCAAAAAATTAATGGGCCCCTGATTCCCACGCGCCGTGACACTTATATCTCCAGCAAATTGCTTCCAGTGGCTCATGGTTGGAACTGCTATGTCGTTGAACCGCTGGCACGGCTCGGGCACATTCCTTTACTATGACTTTGACAACGTGTTAGTTTTCTGCAAGTACCGCAAACAGGTTTCTCTTACCCGCTGTTCTTTCATAAGATAATGAACTATCATAATAGATTTGTTTCTCTTGAGTGTGCTGTAAAATGAAATAGAGATTCACTGATTAAGAAGATATGTTTTTTATTTTATTTTTGTTGTTGACTCTTTCGAACAGATGCCCAGACACAGAGTGTGATGCCCTTGTCCCACCGTATATCGTCCAGGCAGTTCTGAGCCCAGAGGCTTACATGAGATGGGAGCAGCTCCTTTTGCAGGTATATTGCTGTTTTATTTAACTCCCTGCTTCGTTTATGGATGGCAGGAACTTTTCCTTGTATTTTGGAGGTGAAGTTAAGTCCTTTTCGACAGTGTTATGTCTATCGAGAGACCATTATTTGCTCTTCATTGTATGGTTTCATGAAATATTGGTTTGGTGTAAGGTTGTCTTGTATCGTAAAACGTTGTATTATGTTTCTATCTATATATAGATGGCCTTAAGTATTTTCTCAGCTGTTCAGGCTCTGATAGGGGCAACACTCTGCCACAGTTTGCTTAATCAGTGTCAACACCACTATTTTAAGAAACCAATCAAAACTCTTGGTTAAAGCAGGCCTAAGAGTTACATAGTTTTGTTCTTTTCTAAGACCTTTCTTTAAATTACTTTAAGCGTTATCCAAAAAGTTGTATAAGGTAGCACTGGTTCTTTGGCAGTTTTAACCCATTCTGCATTTGTGACACGATGCGGTGGAATCAGGTGCTCGTCAATTTTTGGGCACGTTCAGTTATTTGTATCATCTGAAAGCTTGTTCATTTGCTTTGCTTTCAACATAAAAAATACCCATCTATCTTGAATAGAAGTTGAGAGATTTGTGTTTGAAGCAGATGAACCGCCTGATATCAGTGCTAAAATTAGCGAGAAAATGGCTGCCAAAGTAACTTCAATAGCTTTACATTCCTTGAAAACTGATGAAAAAATACATATTTTGTGCCTTTACTCAACATTTTTTTTTCAGTAAAATTCACATGGAAGGGTGTATTATATGGACATAATATGTTTTGAGCCAAAAAACAAACATTTGATGAAAATTGTCAAAATGGAGGAAAAATGCCTGTTCATTTCAATTTCATTATTTTGACGAGTGCCTGATTTCACCATGATGCCTCACATTTCAGACTGCTAAATGAGCGATTTGTGTCTCGACACGATGGAATCAGGGGCTCGTCAGTTTTTGGGCATGTGGAGAGTATATGGTATAGTCTTAGAGCCTGTTCATTGTCTTTGCTTTTGGGGTGAAAAAATACCCATTTATCTTTAATTAACATGGAGGCATTTGCGATTAAAGAAAGTAGGGCTGGTCTGGTGTCAGTGATTTAATTAGCAAGAAAACGACCGCCAAAGTTTGCTGATTTCCAAAGCGTGAATGCCCTTGGAAACTCGGAACAATCTTACAATTTTTGACCGAACAGATAGAATATTTGGTTTCTGACCTCATGGTCCTCGTACCGGAAAACGACCAATATGTGAGGTAGAACTTTGTAATTCTAAGGTAGCAAAATGTCCCCAGATTCACTTGATTCTCATCGCACCTCCTCAGAAAACTCTGGACGCTATGTCGGACACGGTGTACTGCCCTCGTTGTGGCAGTCTGGTCATTGCTGAGGGAGAGGAGGCGCAGTTTTTGGCGCACTGCACCGTCTGCTACTTTTCCTTCTGCACTCAGTGCAACCGGGTCTGGCATCAGGTAAACTATCCATCTTCTGGCTTTTGGTACAATCTAAGTACCTACCTGCCTCCCCAGACATCGCAAATACTCTATACAGCGACAAAGCACTGCTGAATAAAACCTGTAAAATTCTTTGCTGTACCGACAGACCGAAGGGCTAGAACCCAAATGGCCGCTGGATTGGAAAAGTGAAATTTTTTTAGTAGTGCAGTTTTTACAGCGTTCGTGACTGCATAAGGTCATATGAGTGCAAAAAAAAAGTAGAGTACAATCTAAATTGTTTAAGACGATCGCCCATTGTCCAAGAGAAAAGTGATTGTCTTGGACAGGTGGACATCTTACACAGTGTCATTATAATGTAAAATAAAATCTAAAAAAATTAATTCTTTATCTCCGTGGGGGGTAAACCCACTACGCCGAGGCACCTTTTCGGTACTAAATCTAAAAATGCTGAAAACATCACTAAATTGATCATTAAATCAAAAGAAGTGAACCTATTTGGATAGTTCTTCATCTAATGAATGAAATCCTGATGAAAGAGACAGAAAAGTAATTTGATGTCAAAGTTTTCGTAAAGGAATGTGCCCGAGTCTGTGCGACTCACGGGCTCAGCAGTTCCGACCGGGAGCCGCTGGGATCAGCTTGCTGGAGATAAAGAGTCAAAGGTTAAAGTGCATGGGGCAAATGGGAAGTGGCCATCTGTACAGGTGATTGTCTCATACAGGTGGCCATTGGAGCAGGTCCGACTTTATTTCTTAAAAAAAATCCTTTTCTGTTTAATTCATCCAAAACTGACAAAAAAATGTGAGGCATGCTGACAAAATGAGTTACTTCTCAGAATCCACAAATGGAGATATTGGCCAAAAATTGACATCAGGGTTAAACTTGTATATTTTCAGTTGATGCCATATTCTTTAACTCTAACCTGTCTTTTATTATTCCCTACTTATAAACTGTAAAACCTTCACCTATCAGCGTGATGTATCTATTTCCTTAAGGCTTGAATCTGAGAAGTATCTCATTTTGTCAGCACACTTCCCAAATGCATGTTCAATTTCAATCCAGCTTAATGTGACTTGTAAAACATAAGATATGATAAGATAAGATACATCTTTATTGTCCAGATCCTGGCAGGTATGCGCTGAGGAGGGTGGGGGTGGGAGGGTGGGATGGGGGAGGGGGGGTGTCCTGGAGCAGGACAAGATAATCATGGCTCAAAAGTAGAGCACTTCATGGGGGTGAGACGGGCATTCATGTGTTTGTGAGATGATCAGTTCTGTAGGTATACTAAATAGCGTGTTGATATCTCATCATGTGTGCTGTGGCATAGTGATGTTACCATTGTGTTTATTATGAATCTATTATATGATAAAATAAAATAAGATAAGATATTTTATTATTCCAAAGGGAAATTTATTTTTGCTGTACAAGACCGTAAAGACACATGCAGATATGCATAAAAAATTTAAATTACATATTACTTTCATTAAATTTCAATATGAAAAGAGAAGTAAAGCTGACAAAATGTACACGTCACATCAGATGCATCATTCAACCACGTGCAGAAATTTAATTACAAGACCTTTGGAGTGAGTAAGTGTAAAAATTGATCCTAATTACGAAAATCTGTAAGAGCCTCGTCGCCACTGAGCAGTGCTGGAATGTATGTATGTGTCTTGACTCTATGGAATCAGGTCAGTTTTTGAGCAAATGGGGTTATTGGTAGAATTTAAAATTTGTTTATTTGCCTAGATTTTAATGAAAAAAATACTCGTCTATCTCAAATAAAAGTTGAGATATTTGCTACTGAAGGAGGTAGGGGTTGCCTGGTATCTGGGGTAAAATTAGAAGGTGTCGTTACTTCCAAAGCTTGAGAGTCCTTGGAAATTTAACTGCAAGTGTTCATTTTTTGAGCCGTTGATCAAGGTTTCTCAGTAAAATCCATCCAGGTTTGTGTTTTTAAATGGAAATAAAAAGTGTTCAGCTCAAAACAAAAACATTACATAAAAACTGCCCAACGGATGAAAAAATGGTAATTTCTTTGATTTTATTATTTTGACAGACATCCGATTTCACAGCAATGCCACACGATGACTTCGGCCGCCACCCGGGCAAAATCCAAAATTTCTTACCAACCGAAAATATGAAGTGTGTCCCGCGCGCTCATATGACCTTATAATGCAGTAGCGAGCGCTGTAAAATACTTACGAAAAAAAAAGTAATTCATTCTTTCTCTTCCCGGAAATGAAGTAGAAAAGCCTGCAAGGGTAATAAAACAGTCTCTTCATTATCCTTTTTCTTTTGTTTTCAGGGTCAGCGTTGTGAAACAGACGAGGAAGTCTTTGAAAGGGAGCAGAATCGAGACCCAAACAACATGAACGAGAAGGAGAGGAAGAGATTTGATAAAATTTTACGGAGGATGGAAAAGATGATGGCTGCTAAAAGGGTTATGAAAGAAACCACAAAGAAGTGTCCTTCTTGCAAAATTCCGGTGGAAAAAATGGGGGGGTGAGTTCTTCTTTTTTGTTCTTATGCTTTTTTTTAAATTGCAAAACCTCTTTATAATGTGCTGTCTTTGATGGAAAAAAAGTGTCTAATGTAGCTTAGAATTTTTGGGAGGACGTGGGAATAGCAAGTGATTTTGTCCAAACATTTTATTGTCTTAACTTTGGAATAACCAACAGCTCCTCAGTTGAGACACGATAATTAATTTAAAAAATTTTTTTTTTAGGTAATCAATACCAGCTCTTCATATTTCCACCCTCCATTTCTCCATGGCTCTTGACAGGAGGAAACACACCCAAAACGAATCATAATTCGACACTGTAACACACAACAGCCATGCGATGGTTTAAAATTGGGACATTTCAGTGACTCATGCACAGCACTTTTTAAGGGTCCCCGAGGAAGTGTTGAGTTTCTGCGTGCTGTCGGGATTTATGACGCCACAGTGCTAGAAGAGAGAGAGAGAGAGAGAGAGAGAGAGAGAGAGAGAGAGAGAGAGAGATTTCCCCTTCAATTTGTTGTCACTCATTATTATTATTGACGAGCTTTTAACTACATGCATATTTTTAAAAAGGTCTCAACTGCTGGTTCTTTCAGAAAACAGTTTATTGATATCTATTTTAAAGCCTTGTAAATATTGCAGGTGCAACAAGATGACCTGCAAATGCTCTTGCATTTTCTGCTGGATCTGTGGTAAAAAAATTGAGGGGTACAGCCATTTCCGCTCGAGCACGTGTGTGTTGTTTCCTGGCTTAGAGGGCCCACCTATGGGCGCTGGGATCGTGCGACGACCTCCTGACGTAAGTAGCCTACATTTGGTCGCTTTTAAGCACAAGGGAGCTATACCGCAAAAGACTGTTTTGAGAAAGTCGTAGGTAAAGTTATAGCCCCTTGTTCAGTTTCTTTAAAAGACAAGGAGAGTTTTCTCTATAACCGAACAAATATACACACCATTGAAACCAAACTTCTCCTATAGGTAGGGCATTGCCCACTTTTGGTGTAGGTTGAGATCTCTGGAAACCACTGAAATCTGGGTTAGCCCGCTTGTCCTTAAAAGCGACCATTGAGCAATTTAGTGACTACACGTGACAAACGCAATTTTTCAAGTTTTACTTAAACCAAAGATTGTACATAACAATCACTCAGCCAAAAATTGTCCACAGAAGTCAGCGCATTGGTTTAGATGGCACCGCAGTCTCTGTTTTGAAGCTCTCTTTCGTTTCTCCAGAAGAAGAATAGGCATGGCACAGTTTGTTAGTTTCACTTTTATTGTTTTTCACACAAGTGGGGTAACTCTGATGGCTAAGTCCGCACTTTTTCGAAGAGGGCGCTACCAGATTTTGAGGAGACTTTTTTTAATTGGCTCAAAGAGAGGAGTGAACTGTTTTGTTATACATGATCTTTGCTGAAAACATACGATTCAAAGGTTGAAAAATTAAGGAACAGCATTTATATGACATGTTGTCGGGAGAATAGAGATGACTTTGATTTTAAACTTTGCAACGGAAACAAACCAAAGACTAATTAACTCTTTCGCTGCATATTATTTTTGGCTTGTGGACAAATTTTTTTCGGGAAAGCGAAATGAGATGATCCCTAGTGCGCAGTTCAAAGGTCTTTGGGGCCACAAATTCAAATAAATATTAATATACAGTCGAACCTGCCCTGACGGCCACCCCTATAAGATGGCCACCTGTACAAACGGCCACTTTCCATTTCCCCCGTTGCGTTTTTTCTATATAATTTAACTGTGTAAAACGGGCAGCTGTCCAACGCGGCCGCGGCCACAATAATTTAACACACAACCCCTATAATACTAAGCAATAATACCTGTCTAAGACGGTCACCTTAGTGACTCCATTACGTTTTGTCATAAATTGTGCATTGGCCCCTGGCGTTTTGGGCGAGCCGTCATAATTCAATCACCTGTTGTTGTTGTTAGGTAGTCCCTCCAACCGATCATGTTGCGTAGGCCCCTCCCACGGTTGACCAATAGCTACCAATTTTCAGCTGCTGGTGAGGTAAGCGTGTGATCCCTCATAACCCATAAGCCCTGCCCAGAACTCATACACAAATCGTAAGTGAGATGAGTGGTTACTGTTTACCCAGTCTGTAACAAAGTAACAAAGGACGTCAACATGAACTTGTGACAGAAGCGTCCCTCGTTCTCCGAGTGGTGGCGACCCACGTGTTTGTTTTAACATGGCACTCGGTCTTCCTTGTCTGATACATTTCGTTTTATTGTCACCATTGTGCAAAATCAGCGACAAAATAAAAATTACAAACGAAATACAAACCAACAGCAACAACACCAACAAAGACAACAATGATGGGGCTACTTTCGATTGGGGCCTCAGACGGGAATGGTTTGTTTCCTTTATCTTGATCAGTCCTGCCTAAGACGGCCACCTGTCTTATACGGCCACTTTTCTACTTGACAATGGGTGGGCGTCTTACACAGGTTTGACTGTATTATGCACCGAAATTTTCAGTATGATTTGTAGAATACATCTGTAATGTTTATTTGTGCATTTTTCAACCTTGGTTCCTGTAAGAGGAGATTATGCAATGCAATTTTGCTTGGATGCGGATAAAATTTGAAAATGAAAAATTAATCATCTTCAGTGAAACTCATAAAATATGTTTGCACCTAGACAAATGATACCTCAAAATAACCTTAAATGAATATAGAACTTGAAAATATTGACAATTTGCAGCTTTTTATATACCTTCCATAAAATTTGCACATTTGGATCATGACATCCGATATTGAGAAAAACTCCACAAAAATCGTGTAATTATAATCTTGAAAAATGGACAAGATGCATTCACAAACAGAAAAAAAACTCTCGTATCGTATATATGGAATTATTCAGAATTGCATTGGGAATAAACCTACACATGTCTTGAGTGGTACTTTTTGTGTAATTTCTCATAAAATAGTGAATTTTGGGAGAGAAAAAATAATTTTACAATTTAGATTGAGCACAAGCACATTAGTTCCGGTATCCTGGAGCATTAGCTTAGCGTAGACTTGTGCATTGCACTGAAATGCATGGCCGCACTGTGTCGTAATCCCGGTTCACTATGGTGCGCACCATTTGGCTGAATTTGGAACAAAATTATAGGCAACGTAGAGAGTTGTGTCTACTCTCTGCTATAGGAACCGTGGGAGACTGGTGTCTGGCACTTCATTTGGGCACCTATGGTGAGCGTACTTTGCTACAAAGTTTTTACAGGGGGGGGGGGGGAAAGAGCAGTTGCCATAAAATTGCACGGTCTAGGAATACTATGAGTCAAAATCTATACTTTCTTTGCAGAAAGCTAGAAGGTGAATATATTGCGTGCGCAGAGTAATTTATTCACATTTTTATATTTCACGTTTGAGATATCATCAGCTTATTGGCTATTTCACGTGTGAAATATAAGGATTTATTTTACCCAAAGTGCTATGGTAAAACAACTCCAAGTATGGTTTGAAAAACAATTCCTGACACTATGTGTCACAATGTGGTGGAATCAGGTGCTCGTCAATTTTGGGGCACATGGGGTTATTGGTATCATCTTAAAGTCTGTTCATTTGCTTTCCTTTTGGTGAAAAAAGAAAAAAAATATCCATCTATGTTGAATAGAAGTCAAAATATTTGCGCTTGAAGGAGGTCAGGGTCGCCTGGTTTCAGAGATAAAATTAGCGAGAAAATGGCCGCCAAAGATTGGTAACTTCCATTACCATAGAGTCCTTGGAAACTGAAAATTTACATTTTGTTCCTTTTATCAAGTTTTTCAGTAAAATCGACATGAAATTGTTTTTTTAAATTGACATAAAAGGTGTTGAGCCGAAAAGGAAGATCAGAAAAAAATTGCCCGTCGGCTTAAAAAAATGCAGATTACTTTAATTTTATTATTTTGACGAGCACCTGATTTCACCACGCGATGCCTCACATATGGCTATTTAAAATTTTCATTGATTTATGTTCTTTTTTTCCTCAGGCGGTTATTCAGATGCAGGCCAGACTTGAACTGAATCCAGAATTGAGGAATAACCGATGCTCCTGTCCTGTGTGCAAACAGCAGAACCTGAAAGGCAACGATAAGAACAATCACATGAAGTGCTGGAACTGCAAGAGCAACTTTTGTTTCTATTGCAAGCAAAAAATCGTCGGGCAAATATCTGCTCATTTTATGGGTGGTTGTCCTCATCACTCGTAGTGGAAAGGGGAAAGGTCTCTAGATCTATTCTGTTTTATCATTATCATCATGGGTCATTTGTTTGAAAAAAGTGTTTTTTTAACTTCTTGTTTTATGAATGAAACATTTGAATAATGTTAATAATAATAAATAGCATTTGCATAGCGCATACCCCCACTCAAAAGCAAGCTCTATGCGCTTTACACTATATTATTACCCCAGCAGACCATAGAACACTCAGAAACATTCTCAGCTTCCCGGGAAGCATACATTGCAAGCAGCTGGTTAAGCGCCCAAACACTAACAAACTGACAAGGTCTTTCACTGTCTATAGCCGGGTACCCATTTTCACCTGGGTGAAGTAGGGAAAATTCGCGTAAAGTGCCTTTCCCAAGGACACAACGTCGGGCCCGCGGCTCGAACCCCCGAACCCAAAACCTCACGATTATGAGTCCGGTAGCCTAACCACTGATGAGTTAAGTTACTACATCGTGTTTTGAATGAAGATTCAGGTCTTTATTTTTAATAAAAGAAAAAGTTGTTGTTTCCATCTGTCTGCTGGGCCATTGTATCTCGTTCCGGCCACGCTGACCCTGATAGGCGGGGCAGAAGAAGCAGCCTGCTTCCTCATTGGAATGAATTGTGTTGATAAGGACCTAAAACATGTACACTTCTTTTTTTATTCATAGTAGGCTATGTGTCAGGACGTGGTGTATTCAGGCACTCGTCCATTTTTGGGAATGTAGAGTTATTGGTATCATCTGAAAGCTTTTTCATTTGCCTTGCTTTCAATGACAAAAATACCCTTCCATCTTGAATAGAATTCGAGATATTGTGATTGAAGGAGTGGAGTCACCTGGTTTAAGTGGTACAATTAACGAGAAAACGGCTGCCAAAGTTTGATAACTTCAATAGCTTTAGAGTCTTTGAAAACTTGAAAATTACATATTTTGCCTGCAATCAATGTTTTTTTAGTAGGCCTATAATTCACATGGAAATGTGTTTTCATATGGACAGAAAAGACATTGAACCAAAAAACAAAAAAATTTGATAAAAATTGGCAAACTGGTTGAAAAATTCCTTTTACTTTGATTTCAGTATTTTGACAAGCACCTGCTTTCACCATGATGCCTCACATTTGATTTATGATTTAGGTGCTCAGATAAATAATTTTCAGGGTAACACATCAAGCCACCTCAGGATGTAGAAAAGAGATTGGAGATACTTGGTGCTTGGTGTTCTCTCTCTCTCTTCTGGCGCTGTGGCTTCATAAACGGTCAGCGATGCCGACAGCACGCAGGAACTCAACACTCGCCCGGTCCTTAAAAAGTGCTGAAAGTGGGTTACTGAAATGTCCCATCAGACGGGTTCTAGCACGATAGCTGGCGGGACATCTCAGGAACACATGGTCCATAGTTTCGTCCTCCTCCTTGCAGGCTCGACAGGGTGGATCTGGGTTGTCTGCTGGCGCAATTTTGTGGAGATATGATCCGTGCTTGGTGTTCTTGTGTATCATGTGTTTTGAAATCTGACTGTTGCAGTAAGCTGTGTGATCTCTCTACTCCATTCTGATGTTTTCGTTTTAGTGGGAGTTTTGCGTCCCTTGCAACATAATTAGGTCAAATAAATGTTGAAGATTAGCGTTGTTTCGAGAGATGTACAAAGATAAGAAAGAGGAGAGATAGTGACAATTGGTCACTTTTAAGCACAAGGGGGGCTATCCCGAAAAATGCTGTTTTGAGAAAATCGAAGGTAAAGTTTGTGCCCCTTGTTCAGTTTCTTTAAAAGACTAGGAGAGTTTTCTCTATAACCAAACAAATATACACACAAATGAAATCGAACTTCTCCTATAGGTAGGTCAATGCCCACTTTTGGTGTGGATCAAGATTTCTGGAAACTCCAGAAATCTGGGTTAGCCCGCTTGTCCTTAAAAGCGAGCAGTTAATGTTTGACAGGAAAGAAGGAGCAAACCACACAAGAGCGTGGGTGTCAACCATCCAACTTTTTAATGTCACTTGAACAGGAGAAACCACTGTCTACTTTCATTGTTGTTCAGGTGCTTGTTATTTCATAATGTGTTGCCTTTTCTGTGGCAGAAACAAATACTGCTAGAATGAGAACTCCCAATGAAGATTTTCAAGAGATGTCTTTTACACTTCCATCAGCAGGAATGAAATTTTGTGAGATTTATTCTCAAATTGAATGTGCATTACTTTTCATCATGACACACTCTGCTACTTCTGAACCATTCTCTCTATTGAGGGTTTCGGTGTACTCTGAAATGATTAGAGATGTTGGTGTACAAATTATCATTTTAAAAATCTCCAATAGAGTAGAATTAATAATACAACAATACAATACATTTGTAAGACAGTGTCGTCAAAATAATGAAACCAAAGAAACTGGCTTTTTTTCTGGCAGTTGGGCAATTTTTAAAAAATGTTCTTTTTCTTGCTCAACACCCTTTTTGTCACACGAAAAACACACTTCTGTGTGGATTTTACTGAGAAATGTTGATTAAAGGCACAATAATGGTAAATTTTCAGTTTCTGGGGACTTTCAAGCTATGGAAGTCACCAGACCTTGGCGGCCATTTCTTTTTTTTTTAGCTAATTTCACCTCTGGAACCAGGCAACCCCCACCACTTTCAATCTTAAATATCTCTATGTCTCTTTCAACATGTTAAAAGATTGACGAGCGCTGATTCCACCACGTCGTGACACATTTCATCATGACCGACTACTTCTGAATCATTTTATCCATCGCATGGTGGGTTCCGGTGTACCCAGAAATAGAAATTAATAGGGATGTTGGTGTGCAAATGGTCTTTTTTCTGATCTCCAATACAGCAGCATCAGTGTTGTATAGTGCAGCTGTGTCTATGTGATATCACTGAGAGAATGTTTGGTGAGTGTTATTGTGTGAATTTCTGTGATACTTTGTGAATGAGGTGCTTGAAGAATGTTTTCTACATTGATGCTCAACTGTGAAACTTTGAGAAATAACCTTATTATGCATGTTATTTTATTAGTGAAGTTTGCATTTTATATGTGAAGTCAAACTTGTTCTAATAACTTATACCTGTTCAAGACAATCACCTGTAGAAAATACCACTTCCCACTCCCCCCCTTGTTTTCTTTTCTTTATTATGAGGGTACTGTCCAATAGCCCCACCTTTCTAAGATGACCACTCTTTACCTTGACAGTGGCTGGTTGTCTTGGACAAGTTTGAATGTATAATGATAAGGCACAAATATGTCATTATGAAGGTGAAGATCATTCATTTTTTTTGCTCCCGTCACCCTCTGTCTTAAAGAAATGATTTAAATTTATGTCGCTATGAAGGTGAAGATCATTTTAGACTCTTTCTCTCCCCCCTCCCCCGCTCCCCCCCCCAACATTTTCCTAGACCTGACTTATAATAAGTTGAAACTGGATGTTGACATTATGTTTTTAAATCGTCCTGCAGCTGCCTTTACCAATTTTGTGGATTCATGAGATTTTTACCTTGTTTCTTCTTGAAATAAATTTTTTTTTTTTACTGGGTATTTTAAAAAAAAGTCAAAGTTGAGATAACATAACTTAGTCTCTAGAGTTTAGGTACATTCATTTATTCTTTTATATATGCAGTCTAATGCAGTTTATCAGCCTGATTGACTTTTGGCAAAACTGTCTATAAGTCCTCAACTTTATTGAAGCAACTTCCCATACTAGAATAATATTTGTGACATCGTGGTGAAATCAGGCGCTTGTCTAAAGGTCTGAATAGAATAGAATGTTTTAGCGACGGGGAACTATCTATGAAGACTTTCACACTGTACCCCTTCAAAACGTTGTGAGCTCAAAAACTTGGTAGGCCTACTGGATTTGAACCATGAGATGTAGATCTAGACCTTATGTTGCTCGACTGTCACCTGGTCATTTGAACCCATATTGTATGGGAGAATCTGTCCTGTAATGTGTTATCTGACTTGACTGACTTTTAGAATGGCGATAATTGTCTTTCAAAATGAGTGGGTGGTTGGCGGGTGCTCTGGTGTGGTTTGCTTCTTCTTTCCTATGAAACATCTATCGTCCTTATCTCCCCTTCTTCTTTTTTATGTTTTGTTACTTTCTTGTAACTCCTCTAATCTTCTGGCGCTCATATGACCTTATGCAGTTGCGAACGCCGTAAAACCTCTACTAAAACTATCTCATAATGAAATAATTTAGCTTTGTTGCATAATAACAGCTTGTTGATAAAGGGCACTTAATTTAGGTTGCAGCTACACCCATTTTGTCGAATTAATTTATTGTTGTATTGTTTCGTATGGCTGTGTAATCTTTCTTCTTTTTACTGTTCTACTAAAATGCCAGTCTCTATTTCACTGTTCTGGAAATTGTATTGCTTAATTCTTAGTTTTTATTGTTTTCCTAAAGGAAATATTCTTTGCAGATGCATTGGTCCTCTTCAGACACTGGCAAATGAACTATTATTATTATTATTATCATCATTATTATAATTATTATTATTATTATTTATTATTGTTATTATTATTATTATTATCATAATTATTATAATATTGTTATTATTTTTATTAGGCCTATTTTTTTTCTAATGTTATTATTATTATTAAATGGCTATAACGTTCTCACTGATGTCTGTTTAAAATGTTCCTGTTGTTGTTTAAGAAACTACCAGACATTGTATAGTAGAGTTAATTATGAGAGAGAGCTTCAACGCAATTTTGTGTGAAGGAAGTTTGTTGTCCATAGCCACCGGGGAGTGGCCGCTATAGAAGTGATCTTTACTGTTATTGTTATTGTTATTATTATTATTGTTGTTATTATTATTATTATTATTTTTATTATTGTTATCGTTATTATTATTGTTGTTATCATTAGGCCTATTATTATTATTTTATTATAATAATAATAATAATAATAATAATAATAATTATTATTATTATTATTATTATTATTGTTGTTGTTATTATTATTATTATTATTATTATTATTATTATTATTATTTTGTATACATATGGTTTGTAGGCTTTGATTTTTGTTTTGTTCTCTACTACTAAGTTGTTTTTTGTAAAGGTTATACTTATTGTGTTAGAGATTAAACTCCAACTGTGGTAACGAAATAATAACAGAAGTAAATGTTTACAATTTCTGCAATTTCAATGTAAGTATATTATCTTTAAGCAAAAAATGGCATCTTTTTTTTGAGAAGCATTGTTCTGTATTTTAATGTTAAAAAATTGTGGCCTTTCAATGTATGAGGGTAGATTTTTGTTTTTGTACTTTTTATTGACGTAATTTGTGGGTGGAAATTTATTTTTATTTATTTATTTATTTATTTTAAGGTTTTTTTTGACAGTTTATTGGGTCTGTCTAATTGTAAATTTCTTTGTCTGTTTAACGGTATCTAATTTATTGGTCTTCTTTTGAGTTTGCAGTTTCTGTTTTTGTTATTTCAGAGGATCGACTATGTCAAGGCATCAAAATATGTGAGGCAGCGTGGTGGAATCAGGCTCTCGTCAATTTTTGGGCATGTAGAGTTATTGGTATCATTGTAAAGCTTGTTCACTTGTGTTTATTTGGATGAGAAAAAATATCCTTTTATCTTGAATACAAGTTGAGATATTTGCGAATCAAGGAGGTTGGGGTCACCTGTTTTCAGAGGTAAAACTAGTGAGAAAATGGCCGTCAAAGATTAGTTATTTCCTTAGCTTAAGAGTCCGTAGTAACTGAAAATTTACTTTTTTTGTGCCTTTAATCAACGTTTATAAGAAAAATCCACACAGAAATGAGTTCTTTAATTGGTATGAAAGGTGTTGAGCCAAAAAGCAACAATTTGATAAACATTCACAAACCAAAAGAAAAAAGCAAGTTTCTTCACTTGGATTATTTTGACGAGAGCCTGATTCCACCACGCTGCCTCACATATATTTTTTCGGTTATACATATAATTTTGTTTCCCTTTGTTATTCTTTGAGATTATATTTGACTCAATTAATGGCGTTATGTACTTTTAGAAGCATTATGTTCACCAATATTCTCTCTGTCACTTTTGTATGCCATGCTGTACGCCCTATTGAATGCTTGACACCTTTTATTTATTGAATTCCTCCTTTCAGGTGATGATTATTCTTATATTCAAGAGGCATTAATTTTATTCTCTGTTTTTCTCTTAATCTTAATGCTGTATATAAGAAGTTCCTCTCTTTCAAGCATGATGTGATCTTTTTTACTTTTCTGTATCAATTTCTCATTTTCATTTTTGCCGGCCATGATTCATTAAGCGATGAGAAAAAAACTTGTCATAAAGAGAGGATTTATAATTTTGATTGATTGTAGAGAAAAGTGACCCCCCACCAGGGCAGTGCCACGGACTGAAATTTTAATGTCTTTTGGCCATTCTCAAAGGGGGGATATTATCATGTTCTTTACGCAGTAGAATTGTAAATTTGCTGATTTATCCATGTCATGTTCATACTGTGCCGGAACAAAATAGGGGCAACTGCTGCTTTTTCTTTCCTCATCCTTGCTATCGTTATTTTGCCTCTACTTCTTTGTATGTTTGTCATTCTCTTGTAAACTGCTATTTCCGGGGTGCCTAGATAGTCGAAGCAGACTTTGTGCTGGTAAGGCTAGAGAGGTGAGCAGAGTAAGTCTGATTCCCCATTTGGACTTCTCTGTTGATATCCACCTCTTGGCGCTCATCTCATATGACCTTATACTTATGCAGTTGCGAGCGCCGTAAAACCTTACTAAAACAAAAAAGTGAAAAGTGCTTGCTTTCAAAGTTTGCCTCATCAGTTCAACGTCTGTAGTTTTCATATAAAAACATTGTTAACATGTTGCTTGACAGCATAATATTCTGAAGCCTTTATTTCATACCCTCAGGTAAAGCTTTAATAACAGAAAAATCTGCATACTGTGCAATTTATACATCATGATCATCAGACAACTGTTACTTTTACTTTCAGCGGACCAGTTTTTTTTTTCAGAGTTTGTTTTTCAACGATATTTCTGTCGTTCTTACTGTGGCTCTATGTTTGTGTGATATAAGTTTTGGATATGTCTATAGAGATTTTTGTCTACTTACCACTTTGGGGTGTCTTGGCACAATAATGGCAGTTCTGCGCCAGGCCCGAGATGTCCGTTGTAGTCCCTCTAGCCTACCTGGGTGACCAGATGGGGTATTTTGTACTGCTGGCTGTGTGACTGCAAAGTGTTAAGTCTCTCAATGTATTGTTTTGTGAAAATGCAAAAACTTGTTACTTTCTGAAAGATCAATAAACACTGTCAGTTTGATGCCTGCAGAGTTATTTGTTCTATATTTGTCATTAATGGTGCTTATTCTAAAAGATTGGGTTGTAAAACCTTCTCATAAATTGATTATCTATATATGTGTGTGGCCTATATATATATCATATAT
>NW_004798159.1:145939-151146 GCF_000002075.1 Aplysia californica
ATATTTTTTTTTAAATAATTTTTTTGGGGGGGCATAATTTCTGATTATTTTCCTTTATCATTTTTTGCTAAAATTAACAGAAACGCATAATTTCACATTTTTTAGCTCAATTTGCATAATTTCAGAATTCTTGCCTTAAACGACGGGGACAGGTTTAAAGAGTTAAGCTATTAAGCTGGTCAAAAAAGGGGTATTTACAATATTTCCTTAAAAAATAGAAAGGTTGACATACTGTTTGAATCAAAACCATATTTTAACACACGCCTATAAAAGACGGCCCGACAGATGTCAAGACGGTCTGGAATTAAAATATCCAAGCTTACACACACTAAATGGGTGGATGGCGGGTGCTCTGGTGTGGTTTGCTTCTTCTTTCCTATCAAACATATGTCGTCTTTATCTCCCCTCCTTCTTTTTTGTGTTTGTTACTCCCTTGTAACACCTCTAATCTTCGGCACTTATATAACCTTATTGTGTTGCAAGTGCCATAAAACTCTCACTGAAATAAAACACACATTGAAATGTGGGAGCAGAGGTGTTGCTGTCTTATAGTGAGCAATTATGTTGGCTAGGTTAGGGTTAATCCTGTATTGTTGTGATCCTGTGTTTGCACCCAACGCGCGGTTTTTAATAAAGCGCCCATGAAGAAAGAAATTTGTAAAAAAAATTACTGGATCAAGATTTAAATATACCATCAGTTTATAAATATAATATGTGTGGGTGGTTGACGGGTGCTCTGGTGTGGTTTGCTCCTTCTTTTCTATCAAACATCTATCGTCCTTATCTCTCTTCTTTCTTTTTGTGTACCTTACTCTCTTGTAACATTTAGTGAAGAAACTTGCATTTTTCAACAGGTTTGTGAATTTTTATCAAATTTTTTTGTCAATTTATTATTCGGCCCTTATATGATTTCATTGTGTTGCAAGTGCCGTAAAACTCTTACTAAAACTAAACATAAAGTCATAAATATAATAAAATACTGTTTGGTCGCTGGCTTAGTTGCAGAAGTGCCATCCAAAGTTGCGGGCGTGCTGGTTCATAAAGTTAAGACACGAGCAAGAATTACATTTTTAACACGGGCAGACGAAAGTGAACAAGCTGTAACATGAACATACCAACAGAATCTTCAACAACAACAGAGCCATTGGTTCTCTTTGTGTTCATCATAGTATAAATATATTCGAAACACACACATTCCCACACTCGCTTTTGCGTGCACGTACACACACACACACACACACACACACACACACACACACACACACACACACATACACACACACACACACACACACACACAAAACAACATACATTATACTCACACCCAATCTGTCTGTCTGTGTATCTGTTTGTGTGTTTGTCAGTTTGTCCGTCTTCCAGTCTCCCTGTCTGTTTTTTTCTCTGTATTACTGTCTGTCTATCTTTTACACACTCCTTCAACTGACACAATCATACACTCACGTAAATACACACACAAACACACATAAGCACTCACACACACACACACACACACACACACACACACACACACACACACACACACATACATAATCACACATAATTATTATGTCCACGCTTAAATAATATTTACAGTTAATGAAAGCGTACAAAAACACCCAATTAAATATGTTATGAAAGAATTCCAGGAAATGGGTGATTTTCAAAAGTTTGTTTTTCATTCATTTCTCAAATGAAATTTGATACATGTGCAAAATGAGGGTGTAGACATATTTCAACAATAAATGGAACATTTGTCAAACAAAGAAAATAGCAATAATAACATTTGAATATTTAATTTATCGTAGATTACAGCATAGATCTACATGTATAAGAAAAATTACATTTGCACTGGTGCATTTGTGGGGCAGCGTGGTGGAATCAGGCTCTCGTCAATATAATGAAATTGAAGAAAACAGCAGTTTTCTCCCTGCTTAGCAATTTTTTTCAAATTTTTGTTTTTTGACTCAACACCTTTTTTGTCTATTTACAATCACATTCCTTTGGGGATTTCACCGAAAACGTTTTTAATAAACAAAAATATATATTTACAGTTTCCATGGACTCTCCAGCTTTGGAATTTATCAAGCTTTGGCGGCCATTTTCTCTCTAATTTTTTCCTCTTAAACCAGGTGACCCCCACCTCCTGCCATTCAAAATATCTCCACTTCTATTGAAAATGGATGGGTAATTTTTTCATTGAAATCAAGACAAATGAACAAGCTTTAAGATGATACCAATAACTCAATATGTCCAAAAATTGACGAGAGCCTGATTCCACCACGCTGCCTCACATTTCTCTTCTACTGGCACCAAATATTGTTCGTGTTATAAAGGAAAACAAATCCAAAGCGAAAGAAGGTATATGTGAGGCAGCGTGGTAGAATCAGGCTCTCGTCAAAATAATCAAAGTGAAGAAATGCGCATTTTCCCACAGGTTTGTGATTTTTAAAATCAAATTTTTGTTTTTGGGATCAACATCTTTCATGCCCTTTAAACAACTCATTTCGGTGTGGATTTTTCTGAAAAACGTTGATTAAAGGCACAAAAGATGTAAATTTTCAATCACCCTGGACTCTTAAGCTAAGGAAATATCTAATCTTTGGAGGCCATTTTCTCACCAATTTCACGTCTGAAAACAGGTGACCCCTACCTTCTTCTTTCGCAAATATCTCGACTTGTATTCAAGATAAATGTATATTTTTTTCATCCAAATAAAGACAAATGAATAAGCTTTGAGATGATACCTATAACTCTACATGCCCAAAAATTGACGAGAGTCTGATTCCACCACGCTGCCTCACATATATAAGCAAAAGAGACTCTTAGAAACAGACACTCACAGACACGAACACAAACATACATACACATACCCATACCCATTCACTCACTCACTCACTCACTCACTAACTCACTCACTCACTCACTCACTCATTCACTCACTCAATCACTCACTCACTCACTCACTCACTCACTCACTTACTCACTCACTCACTCACTCACTCACTCAATCACTCACTTGCTCACTCACTCACTCACTCACTCACTCACTCACTCACTCACTCACTCAATCACTCACTCACTCACTCACTCACTCACTCACTCACTCACTCACTCACTCACTCACTCACTCACTCACTCACTCACTCACACACTCACTCACTCTCTCACTCACTCACCTACTCACTCACTCACTCACTCACTCACTCACTCACTCACTCACTCACTCTCTCACTCACTCACCTACTCACTCACTCACTCACTTGCTCACTCACTCACTCACTCACTCACTCACTCACTCACCTACTCACTCACTCACTCACACACTCACTCACCTACTCACTGACTCACACACTCACTCACTCACTCTCGCACTCACTCACTCACACACTCACTCACTCTCTCACTCACTCACCTACTCACTCACTCACTCACACACTCACTCACCTACTCACTCAAGCACTCACTCAAAAACAAAAACAAAAACCCCAACCCCAAAACACATACATAATCAAAAACCACCCAGATATCCAACGCGTCCTTCAACAAGACTAATCATAAACAACGTACCCACATCCAATTAACCTATTTCCTCCTCACACTCACACAATCGACATTTGAGATTTGTAATAAGGCAGAGACAATACACGAACGGCTTTCAGAGACTGGGTAGAATAAAGTGTATTATTACGTGGACACCACAGAGTGTAAGTACACTTCCATTGTAGGGAATGATACCTACCTTTTTTTTTCTAGGTAAGTGTGTTACGACGCTCGCAACTATCCCCCCCCCCCCCTCTCCTTAAAAAGAAACCAAAACAAACAGATAAAAAAAAACAAAAAACACACAGACAAAAAACAATCAAAGTACCGGGACGGAAAAACAACTTCATTAAAAAACACAAAAATTGGTACTCTGGCCCTGTGGCCTACCTCAAGGAATTGTGTCAGATTTCAGTCTAGTTCAGAGAGTTTACGGAGAAGGTCCTGTTGAGGAGCTTACTTAATAATAATACGTAATAGATATCATTTGTGAAGCGTGCTGACAAAATGAGTTACTTCTCAGATTCAAGCTTTAAGGAAATTGATACATCATGCATATAGGTGAAGTTTTTACAGTTTATAAGTAGGGAATAATAAAAGACAGGTTAGAGTTAAAGAATATGGCATCAACTGAAAATCTTCCATTTTTGACTATAATGGTGATTTTTGGCCAAAATCTCCATTTGTGGACTGCGAGAAGTAACTCCTTTTATCAGCATGCCTCACATTTGTATAGCGCAAATCCCCGCTCAACAGCAAGCTCTCTGCGCTTCACAATCCATACTGTTTCCCTGGCAGACCTGGGAGCATTCTGAAACAAACTTAACTTCCTGGGAAGCATTCAGTGAAAGCAGCCATTTATAGGAGCTAAAACACTAACATACTGACAAGATCTTTCACTGTCTATGGCCGGGTACCCATTTCCACCAAGGTGAAGTAAGGAAAATTCGTGTAAAGTGCCTTTCCCAAGGACACAACATCGGGCCTGCGACTTGAACTTCCGACCCCGCAACCTCCCGATTAGGAGTCCGGTAGTCTAACCACAAGCTTGCTTTGACCTTCAAGGCTTGTTTCTGGGATTACGGCTCCCTGTGGGGTCAACATGTGTGGTCATCATGGGGCATACCTATGACGTCAGGCTTGAAAGAAGATTTCAACATAAAAATATTTTAATTAATTAATGAAGGAGAGAGACCTTAAGACGACCTTTACCCAAATTACGACATGACAATATTTTGCGTTGCAAAATAACAGAGATAAATCGCCACCAATTAGCTTTTGAGAAAAACCCAGCCTGTACGATTGTGCAACCTGTTTGGAAAGAGTCAGCTAGTATTTAGTTATTATACTGTGGTAGTTTTCGCAGAACTAGGATAGCGCCACGAAGTTCAATATCACATCAAGGGTGAAAAATCGGAGCACAAAACAGATACGGAAACAGTCGCACCTTCTCGTTTTAATGACTACCTGTACAAGACAATCACCTTTGAAAAACGGCCGCTTACCACTTCACCCTTGATTTTTAAAAATGTTATTCTTAAACATTTTCTGTTCCTACAGGCCTATCCTTCATAAGCTTTTAAGGTTATTTTTCATTACAGTTGTTCTGTTCCTATGTCTGAATGAAAATTTTAATAGTCTCTCTCTCTCTCTCTCTCTCTCTCTCT
>NW_004798159.1:155183-158120 GCF_000002075.1 Aplysia californica
ATTCACAAACCTGCGGAAAAATGCAAGTTTCGTCACTTTGATTATTTTGACGAGAGCCTGATTCCACCACGCTGCCTCACAAATGATTTTTCACTACCTCAGAATTACAAAGTTCTATCTGCTCAGTACCTAGTTTTGAGAAATTTGACGTCAAAGATTTTGAGTTTCACATCATGTCAAGCTTGTTCGAATGTAATTCTTTGAATATCTTGATAACGTCTCCGAATAATCTTACCATTTTGATAGAGCAAGACAGAACGTTTGGTTTTTAACCTCATGGTCTTAACTCTTTGCGGACGCGCATTCTGCTCATTCGAACGCTTGATCTGAAGACACGATATTCGGGAATACTAAAAGAAGCATTACCTCGTGATTCATACGCAGTTTTCAATCCTGTTTCCTTTATCTGGTACTCAAAAATACAGATAACATTGATGTAAACAATGATATATTATGTAAGCTTGTATTTCTAGTGTGCATGGAGGTTTGAAATATCCCTCAACTTTGCTTTTGATCTGCTGTTGTCGGACTTATGTGTCCGCTTCGTATTAGATGAGTTAATAACCCCAAAACGGACAAAAATGCCAGACCGAACTTTGGAATTCCGAGGTATTTTATTGTCAAAACTTGATGTGGAGACTGACAATATTCGAAACGCTCTTGTTACCTCCACAATTATGGCTACACCCTGCTTTAGCTGTTCTGAAAAACAAAACTTAAAAGATTCTTTTTTTCAAAACAACAGACAGTTTTGTAACCAAAAAATATTTCCAAGGTATCAAAACCACAATCACAAAGCGTTCATTACGTAATCATTATTATGATAACATGTGAGTAATCATAATATGAAGACAACATCATGGAAACAAAGTGATATCGTATATATATATAACATAGTAAAGAGATACTATGTACAAAGTACACTATTTACAGAAACTAAATAATATACATAATCTGTACAACATTGTCACAATATATCACAAGTCATTTCATCTTCTCTCCAGGAGGTATAAAGATAGATAAAACGTGTCTTGAGCCGCCACAGCTGATTATCACTGCAACAGTAAGCTCCTTTCAAACATGTCTTCTTAATAGAGAGGCCATTGAGGTATCAGTGAACTCTGACGTTGAAACGTTCATCACAACACAACGTTTAGGTCAGCTGCTACCCGTAGCTTAGAAATCTCAACACCACTTCAATGATGAAAGTCGTAGCTAATCAGAAATCCAAAACGTTCCTTGTCGCAACAACGGGTAAATACGAGCACTTCCTTCTTATAGGCGGTGCTATCTATAAGCCCTGGCCTTTTCGGTATAAGAAGTGACGTACGTGTATAATCCACCCCTACTCCCATTTTCACACCAATGTCGTCGCGAACAACACCGATTACAGCGCTGTGTTTTCCACTCCTGTAGGACATACCTGCAAACATGGGCGTGGCGTTGATGGGTGGTCTGGTGTGGTTTGCTCCTTCTTTCCCATCAAACATCTGTCGTCCATATCTCTCTCTCTCTCTCTCTCTCTCTCTCTCTCTCTCTCTCTCTCTCTCTCTCTCTCTCTCTCTCTCTCTCTCTCTCTCTCTCTCTCTCTCTCTCTCCCCTCCTTTTCGTTTGTGTTTGTTACTCTCTTGTAGCACCTCTGATGGTAAGCTCTTATAATATCTTTCTTGTGTTGCAAGTGCCGTAAAACTCTCACTAAAACTGAATTTTAATACCTGCAACCGTAAAGTGACCCAACAGTGACCCCCACACGGCTCACTCCTTCAGAGACGTTTGACAAGTAGTTTTGGGAGGGATGGGTTACTTCTGCCGATTCTCGACGACCTGTTTCAAATGAAAACTTGATGTACTGAGGCTGGGATTAAAGACTCCTGAGTGAGTCGTTGGCGGGTGCTCTGGTGTGGTTTGCTCCTTCTTTCCTATCAAACATCTGTCATCCTGATCTCTCCTACTTCTTTTTTGTGTTTGTTACTCGCTTGTAACACCTCTAATCTTCTGCACTTATATGACCTTATTGTGTTGCAAGTGCCGTAAAACTCTTACTAAAACTAAACTAAAAGACCCCTGAGGTATCGTGTATGAGATCACTGAAGGCACCGTCGTGTACCACCAGAGGACGGTGAATATTGTCTTGTAACATTGAAGTCGTATCCTTGGAGAATATCATCAGTACTATCACATCTATTTGTCGGAATTTGTCACCACAAGAGACATTAAAAACATTGCAGACAACACTGAGCTGTGTTTTTTGTCTGATGTTTGTCAATTGGGTTAATTGAAGAGTGTCCACAATAAACGAGACAAAGTATTCTCCCCATACAAAAGCTAAAGTATATCAAGATCCAAAAGTGAACTCTGCTTAAACTTAGATGGCTGGTGTCTCTATAAACACATGGTTAGCGGTTCAAATGTAGATTCTCCTGGAAGAAATGGCATGGAAATATCAAACATGTAACCAGGAATCAGATTCTGCTAGACACACCGTTATACCTTCCTTGATTCCAAACGCATTGATCATGTCTCTTATTTGGAGAATATTATGAGGGGAGTCAAGATCTGAAAGGAGGGAAGTAGAACTTGGCCAATCTTCTTCCTCGAGATCTACTGCCCAAGGAAACGTTGTATCAAGCATACTACACTGCTTACGATTGTCTGTCAACGTGCAAAAAGGCCAAAGTTTTGTCTCGGTTAGACAGTCACTTTTAACCAATGTAAGTCTCTTTGTACCAGAAGTGTAGCCTTTGGTGAGGAAATGTAGAAGGAAATGGAGTAAAAAAAGCAACCAAAAGAAGCGTGACGTGTGGCAATCTCAGTAAGAAAAATACACTAACCGTACGTTCAGCCTGTACCGAGGACACATTGCCGAGAGAATTCATTTGGCTGAGTTGTTGACAGACAGAATGTTCACCATGGAGGGCAAACCCCCCCCCCCCCCCC
>NW_004798159.1:158685-161135 GCF_000002075.1 Aplysia californica
CCCCCCCCCCCCCCCCCACAAAACAATTGTGGCACAGTTTGACAGAATTCGACTTAAGTCGTTCGTGGCCTTCAGAATCTAAATCGTTTGTTTTTTAAGCCCGTGAGTCGAATCATCGCATTGCGCCAAAATACTAGCTTTTGCCCATCTTTGGAAGAAATTCCGGCTGGCCCCAACTCAATTGTTTGACTCAATTCGATGGGCAGTGTACACTGGATACTAGTCTAGTGACTGGTGCGTACAGTACTAGCACTCCAAGCTGTCCATCCTCCATCCTCCACGTTTCCCCACACACACTCTCCCCTCCACCCTCTCCTCCTCATCTCTATAGGAAGCAGTGGCGGCGGAACACGACGACCTGTTCTTCTTCCTCCCTGCTCTGTCTATCGTGTACATCTCCAAGCCCTCCCTCCCCAAAACGCCGGCGAGGGCCAGTGGTGGTGCTGGTGCTGGTGGTGCCGGCGGCCGCTGCCAGTCCACAAAAGCGGCGCGGTCTACCACAGCAGCGGGCTTCCTGGCGTGTTGGAACATCCCGCAGACGAAGCAGCAGCAGCAGCAGCAGCAGCAGCAGCAGCAGCAAAAGTACCAACTGGAGCAGCAGAAGAACCAGCTGGAGCAGCAGAAGAACCAGCTGGAGCAACAGATGAACCAGCTGGAGCAACAGAAGAACCAGCTGGGGCAGCTGCCCTGGCGTCAGGTGTCCGAGTGGCTGCTGCTGGCCTGACGCAGGCTGATCTTGGTGTGGACCAAAAGAGACAAGTGGGATGTCTGGCAATCTCTGTAGGAAAAATAGACGAATCGTTCGTACAACTTATACTGAGGACACACTGCCCAGCGAAGTCATTTGGATGAGTTGTTGATCAGCCAAATTTTTCACCTGGGAGATGTAAAAGCGACCATTTTGATACAATTTGACCGAATTCGATTAAAGTCCACTGTGACCTTCAGAATCTTACGCGTTTGTTTTTCAAACTCGACAGTGGAATCGATCGTATTGTGCCAAAATACTAGCTTTTGCCCATCTTTGGAAGAAATTTAATCCTGCTGGCCCCCGACTCAGTTTGACTCAATTCGTTTGGCTGTGTACACTGGATACTAGTCTAGTGACTAGTATTTACAGCACTAGCACTCCAAGCTGTCCATCCTCCATCCTCCACGTTTCCCCACACACACCCTCCCCTCCACCCTCTCCTCCTCATCTCTATAGGAAGCAGTGGCGGCGGAACACGACGACCTGTTCTTCTTCCTCCCTGCTCTGTCTATCGTGTACATCTCCAAGCCCTCCCTCCCCAAAACGCCGGCGAGGGCCAGTGGTGGTGCTGGTGCTGGTGGTGCCGGCGGCCGAGGCGAGTCCACAAAAGCGGCGCGGTCTACCACAGCAGCGGGCTTCCTGGCGTGTCGGAACATCCCGCAGACGAAGCAGCAGCAGCAGCAGCAGAAGAACCAGCTGGAGCAGCTGCCCTGGCGTCAGGTGTCCGAGTGACTGCTGCTGGCCTGGCGCAGGCTGATCTTGGTGTGTACGGTGTGCACGGTGCCGTTGGTGGAGCGGGTCTCCAGCTCGTAGTCGGAGCCAGCCAAGAGCCGGCGTCCCTGCTGGAGGCTCGGGTGAGTCTTCCGACAGATGTACGAGCGACACGCACACTGCATGCGCGTGCGGAAACTCTTGGACATGAACCCGTAGATTATAGGGTTCAGACAGGAGTGAACGAACGGCAGAAGGTTCAAGATGATCTGTGGAGTAACGTATAGAACAATTAAGAAATAGATAAATGAATAAACTAATGAGTAGCTTAACCAATCATCAATCGAATAAAGAAATTAAAAAGCAGTTAATAGATAAATACATTTTAAAAATACAAACGAATAAATAAAAAAATACTTTAAAAATCAAATAGAGACATATGAATAATAAATAGATTTAAATAAGTAACTAAATAAATCAATAGATAAATAAATAAATAAATAAATAAATAAATAAATAAATAAGAAAACAAAATAAGTAAATGAATAACTGAAGAACAGAAGAACTGAATAAACGAATAAATAAGGAACCTAGATTAGGCCCCTACCACACCCCGGACATAATTACTCTCTCATATCAGTATCAGTCAACATCACCTTAAGTAGTTTAGACAACCAGATACTGACAGTGTGTCTCTACAGGGCCCAGGGCAGTGTACTCGTATTTATGTAAATGACACGAGGGCTAGATAGGTGCAACGATGGCACCGAGGAATAAAATTAATGCTGACGTTACAAATTCTGTAGAGTATTATGACCGAAAGGAAGAAGATAGTGGAAAAACATTGAACTTGAAATAAACGAGGTCGACAGAAAAAGAGGACGTAAGAAAAAATAGAGAACGAGAGAGATAGAGATAGAGAGATAGAGAGAGAGATAGAGAGAGAGAGAAAGAGAGAGGGAGAGAGAGAGAGAGAGGGAGAGAGAGA
>NW_004798159.1:162978-165342 GCF_000002075.1 Aplysia californica
TGTATGTATGTATGTATGTATGTATGTATGTATGTATGTATGTATGTATGTATGTGTGTGTTTGTATTTCTGTTTCACTCCTTCATTTTTCTTCTTTCATTTATCCTCGTTCAGTTTCTCTCACTTTCTCCCACTTGTTGCCCTTCCCTCTTCTTTCCCCTGGCCATTCATACAATTATGTATCTTTGCTCCAAAGCCCCAATCAGTCCATCATGAAATTAACTGCTTTGCATATTTCGGGGTTGTTGGTTTTTCTCTCCATCATCAATTGGCCCCTCGTAGTACAAACAAACAGACAGTTCCAGGGGAAAAATACACGAGATTACGTGCCAAATGATATCTGCTGATATTGTTTGCTCTTAGGACGTGAGTCGCAGAGTGTGTTCATCCGTTCATCGCTTGCATCGATAAGCCAGATATTGGGTCCTGGTACAATCTATGCAATCATTTTCTAGCGAAATGGCAAAACTTCGGAGCATTTAAGAGGAGACGGGAATTCGGGGTGGGAAGGGGGGGGGGACTTAGGAGTATTTCTGAAGAAAAGAGGTGGAACGGGGGAAAAGAATAGCGTACAAAGATCTTGTTTAAAGTTATGTTACTGTCAGTGACCCATTTATTTACTCACTCACTGACTGACTGACACCCTCACTCACTCACTCACTCACTCACTCACTTACTCACTCACTCACTCACTCATTCATTCACTCATTCACTCACTTCCTCGCTGTTTCAGTTACCCCCTCCCTTACTCACTCACTTCTTTATCTGCTGGCTTGAAAGTTTGCAAGCACTCCCACTCTCCCACACAGCCTCCTGGATTCCTTATTCCCCTGGTCTCTCGAGCACTCACTACTCACGCCTTCCACCACTCACCCACTCACTAGGAGGCTCTTGTGACCTTGAGGTTAACCCTATCCGTACGCCCGGGGTCATTTTGTACCCCCGGGGTTGTATGCTTCACATTTTAGAATACTTCTAGTGCGAAGATCTCTTTGAAACTTTCAGTATTTCACCAAAAATCATTTTGGATCGATTAACGAGTAAATTTTCTCTTTGGAAAGTGGTAGCACAGAGTTCCCCCCACGTCATATGGATACGATAGTAAAACACAACGTACAGATAGAGTTAAGGTGTTCACCTCTCATTCAAAGGTCCCAGGTTCGATTCCGGGTAGCGACGGAACATGTTCTTCTCTTAAATTGTCTCCTTTCACCTCCTTTCCTGTCCTCTCGCAATTTTCTATCGTCTGCTTTCGTCTCCACTTTCTGCCCCCACTCCCTCACCTCCTTTGCCCCTCCTATGGTCTCCTGACTCTTTCTGCAGCCTTCCTACTATTTTTCCTTGTTTCCTTCTTACTGCTGTCTTTCAGCGACACCCCTGATCTTCTGGTAGGAAAGATCTACACCTAACCGTCTCGGACAAGGCCAAAAAATCTCTGAGGTCCCATGAGCAAGTTGCGCACGTTAAGATCACGTCAAAAGTCTAAAATCGATAAGAGTAGGCTTCGGCCCCCACCCAGGCAAAATTCAAAATTTCCTACCTCACTAAAAATGTTGAATGTGTCGTGCGCGTTCATTTGACCTTATGCAGTTAAGAGCGCCGTGAAACACTTACAAAACAAACAAAACTCACTCACTCATTCACCAGACCATTCAGTCACTCCTACTCTCTCTTCCTCTTGATCTCGCCACTCACTCCGCAGTTAAAAGGGTGCGCCTGTCTAGAGATGGTCTCAAGACAAACTGAATGCGATCTCGAGATGATCTCAAAATGATCTCAAGACCAAAATCCGGACAGCTCAGTTCAAAATCTCAACAAACCGTGAGATCGCTTGAATTCAGAACGGGCCTGAAAATTATCTGTCGGATCGGAGATCAGGGTATTCGACGCTAAAGATAAAAGGGTATCAAAGTAAAAATTTTGCAAATCTCACTTCAGAATCTTTATCGGCGTCAAATTCTAGTGGGATTTGATACGAAACACTGCTATCAAACGTTTGATGTAGTAATGTTACTTTGCGAGAGCCAGCTAGTTTTTTTTCAAATACAGTATGCGGTTGAATTATATTGAATGCTGAGGAAAAAATCATTGTATACGAGGGTACTTTTTGTTGATTTTTCCTCAGTATTCAATGCAATTCAACCGCATATTGTCATTTAAAAATTGAGTCAATTTTTGTCATTATTTTGCAGTATGGGTCCTGGATTTTTTGACAGGCACACCATATGTGAGGCAGCGTTGTGGAATCAGGCTCTCGTCAATTTTTGGGCATGTAGAGCTATTGGTGTCTCTTAAAGCTTGTTCACTTGTCTTTATTTGGATGTAAAAAATATCCATTTGTCTTGAATACAAGTCGAGATATTT
>NW_004798159.1:168268-169314 GCF_000002075.1 Aplysia californica
CACCTCTTCGTTAAATAACAATTATGTTATGAACCGATTCGGCAAATGGGTTAGAACCACTTCGACAAACCGGTTAGCATGACTTCAACAAATGGGTGCACCCACTTCGGCAGACGGGTCAGGAAAGAGAAGAGAGAGTTAAGAGTCTGAATTTGGATAATGTCTTTTTGAGGATTATCCGATTATCCGGATATTTATCCGGATTTTGCCCACCTCTAGCCCTAGGCGCATAATATATTGTTTTTAAGGCCTTGTGATATCAAAGAGTGCTTTGAATGGACAAGTGTAGCACCTCATAAACATGGCTACAAGCGACATTATGAGCTCTTCGGTAGTCATCGTTGTCGTAGTCGTCGTTATCGTCGCCATCATCATCATCATCACCATCATCATCATCATCATCATCATCATCATCATCATCATCATCATCATCATCATCATCATCACCATTATCATCTAGTGCCAGATCTGTGACAGACATCGGCGATCATGGCATGCTATTCATTTTTATTGCAGGGGTGCTCTCATGAAACTTTTACTCTCCTGCTTCTTCACGTCACCCATCTATTCTACAGTAAGCCAGAAAAATAACCACGAAGAAAAAGAAGAAAAAAAAGGAAACAGGGAACAAGATATAGGAGAGAAAAAAAAAGAAGAAATGAATGAGAAAACGGTAAAACAGAAGTTAGAAGGAAAGAAGCAAACTTAAAGTGCTAGTACTAACGAACTACAAAAAAAAGAGAAAAGTAAAAAGAAAAAAAAAACAAGAAAGGAGGGAAGTGAGAAGGTGAAAGTCAGGTTCAGTCTCGTCATTAAAATTCGCCCCATTCAAAACGTCAAGTACCCTGGCTCACTCACTGCCTGCGGTATTTCATGAATTTTGACAGCTTTCACCCCGCACCATTCAGGATACCCTGTGGTTGAGCCGAAGTTTTGAATGAGAATAGCCTTCAGCCTTTTCGTTGAAAATAATTACTGTCCTCATACTTTGAAACTAGAAACAGAAAATTATATCATACAAAAAGGGTGGGGTGGACGGGAGGGGT
>NW_004798159.1:169414-170468 GCF_000002075.1 Aplysia californica
TGGGAGGGTTGGGGGGGGGATGATCCCAGACGTCATTCAGTTGTACTTTTGTTTACATTTTGAAAATGAGGTCAGCCTGTCTTTGCATACGAGGCAGTCTGTGTTGTATGTTTAAGGAAGAGTTTTACGGCACTTGTAGCACTATAATGTCATAAAAGTGCAGAAGATTCGAGGTGCTACAAGAGAGTAACAAAACTAACAAAAAGAAAGACGGTATACATCAATTTTTAGAGAACATGCTTTTGTTAAGGAAAGCAGAACTATTACAATAGTGTTAAAAGGCTGTTATATTACTCCAGGTTCGTACTATTTGCCGTTGAAACATGTCCTCGAATATGATGATCCCGTCAGGGACCCGACGTTGTGTCCTTGGGAAAGTCTCTTTACACGAATTTTCCCCACTTCTCCCAGGTGAGAATGGGTACCCAGCTAAAGACAGCGAAAAATCGTATCAGTTTATTAGTATTTGAGCACTTAATCAGCTGCTTGCACTGTATGCTTCCCGGGAAGCTGAGAATGTTTTTGAGTGTTCTATGGTCTGCTGGGGTAATAATATAGTGTAAAGCGCATAGAGCCTGCTGTTGAGCGGGAGTAGAAGCTATACAAATGCTATTTATTATTATGATGATGAAACAGTACCCTCTTTTATACAATACTTTAATCAATTAACTATTATTGCTTCATACCACTCAATGAAGACTTCGGTCAAGGGTATGAAGGATACCATGAGAACACACTACATCACACCCAGCCAGGCCATCCAGCTTGCTAGAGACAGAAAGCTCTTTCTCCCCTCTACGCTCTAGAGGTACAAGAGGACGGATAAAGCCAAGTGAGTAAGCTTCATACCCCATGCAACCAAAAGGCTAAACAAAACAAAAATGCTCTCTTCATCCATACATGTATTTGAAGACACTGTGCTTCCAAGATATTTGAAACTATTAACTTTTTAAAAAATGTGTCACGATACGGTGGAATCAGGCTCTCGTCAAGTTTTGGGCGTGTAGCGTTACTGGTATCACCCTAACGCGTGTTCTTTTGTCTTGCTTTTGAT
>NW_004798159.1:170568-172948 GCF_000002075.1 Aplysia californica
GTTACTGGTATCACCCTAACGCGTGTTCTTTTGTCTTGCTTTTGATGAAAACAACATCCGTTAATATTTACTTTTCGTGTGCCTTTAGTCAACGTTTTTTCAGTATAATCCACACAGAAATGTGTTATTTGTGGGGCAGCGTGGTGGAATCAGGCTCTCGTCAAAAAAATCAAAGTGAAGAAACTTGCATTTTTCTGCAGGTTTGTGAATTTTAGTCATATTTTCGGTTTTTTGGCTCAGCACCTTTCATGCCTATTTAAGAACTCATTTCTATGTGGATTTTTTTAAAACGCTGATTAAAGGTACAATAAATGTACACTTTCAGTTGCCACGGACTCTTAAGCTAAGGAAATAACTATTCTTTGGTGGCCCTTTTCTCACTAATTTTTCCCCTGAAAACAGATGACCCCATCTCCTTTATTCGCAAATATCTCGACTTTTATTTAAGTAAATGGATGTTTATTTGATCCAAATAAAGACAAGTGAACAAGCTTTAAGATGATAACAACAACTCTACATGTCCAAAAATTGACGAGAGCCTGATTCCACCACGCTGCCTCACATTTAGTGGGCATGAAAAGTGTTGAGCCAAAAAAAAACAAATTTGCTATAAAAATCCCAAAACCTGTGGGAAAATGTCAGTTTCTTTACTTTGATTATTTTGACGAGTACCTGATTTCACCGAGCTGCCTCACAAATGATAATGTTCTGTCGTGTATTCCTATTTCATTTTGAGTTCAAACTCACCTTTGTGTTGAGTGCCTGTGGACTGAACATCCACTGGAAGCCAACCCTCTGCAGTATGGCCAGCAGGAGTTTGGGGCCCCAGCACAAAAAGAACGCCAGGATGATTGTGATCAGCATCTTTATCACCTGGGGGAGGAGAATAATTCTGAACGTAATGGTTGTAAACGCGTTATTATGCTCCCATTGGACACATCTCATACCATTATAGAGTCGGGCTACTCCGACCCTGCCTGCCTGGCAAAGTTCACCGTGAGGTGAATCAAATTATACCGTCCCAGCAGAAAGACGAAGAAACGAACACGATACAATAATATGTGAGGCAGCGTGGTGGATTCAGGCTCTCGTCAATTTTTCGGCATGTAGAGTTATTGGTATCATCGTAAAGCTTGTTCACTTGTCTTTATTTGTATGAAAAAAAATATCCATTTATCTTGAATACAAGTTTAAATATTTGCGAATGAAGGAGGTGGGTGTCACCTGTTTTCAGAAGCAAATTGAGAGAGAAAAGGCCGTCAAAGATTGGTTATTTCCCTAGCTTAAGAGTCTGTGGTAACTGAAAATTTACTTTTTTTGTGTCCTTAATCAACGTTTTTCAGAAAAATCCTCACAGAAATGAGTTCTTTAAAGGACATGAAAGGTGTTGAGCCAAAAAACAAAAATTTGATAAAAATTCACAAACCAACAGAAAAAAGTAAGTTCCTTCACTTTGATTATTTTGACGACAGCCTGATTCCACCACGCTGCCTCACATATTCTTCTTCTTCTTCCCAAACCCTGGTATTGAGCTCACGTTTTCTGAGTAAAAAGGCAGAGAGACTTACCACCACAATAGGGAAGCCAGTTGTATTAGACCTTAATTTGAGAGGAAACGTATTTGCTGTTGTGGATCAAGTGTTGGCAACTACTGTGGTGGGGTAAGCTGCTAACTAACTGGATCTGCGCAGCAAAGGTTCGAAGTTCAATTCTCAAGGGGGTTAGGGTGTCTGAGTGAACAGTGAAAGGAAGGTCATCGACACAGTATTGTTTTAGTAAGCGTTTTGTGGCACTTGCAACACAATAAGGTCATATTATAAGTGCCGAAGATAAGAGGTGTTAGAATAGAGTAACAAACACAGAAAAGACGGGGGAGAGATAACGAGGATAGATAGACGTTTGATTGGAAAGAAGGAGTAAAACAACACCAAAGCACCCATCAACCACCCACCGAGACAGAAACAGTCACTTAAGAGTTGAATGAAATCGACCAAGGCAAATCCCACTATGGTCCTAATCGGCACACAGACACGCAAGAAGTGGGATGACGCCCCCCCCCCCCCCCCCCCCCAACAACTCACATCTGTTGGCGCCATTTACAGGTTATGTTCGTGATACAGGGGCTCAAGAAGACTCTTTTTCACAAAGCACAAAGGAATCAATGCTCAAGGGATTACAGAATCTCAGCGGCAGGAAGGACATAAAAGAGACTGCTCGGCGCGGACTTGTAAAATTATGGGCTTTTTTTTCTTTTTTTTTTTACTTTTCCTGTACTACGGGTAAGGACCATAGCATTACAGCACAGACGCCGTGGCAACAAGAGACAACTAGCCTAAGTAATACTTAGAGAACTTTCTAGTTAGAATATCCCCCCTCCCCC
>NW_004798159.1:175413-178562 GCF_000002075.1 Aplysia californica
GAGAGAGAGAGAGAGTGTGCACGTGGTGAAACACCAAATCAATGTGCCAGGATCTTAACAATAAAGATGTATCATATCTTATCTTATCTTATATTATGACTCCGTTGAAGTGGCTCCCAGTTCTGAAAAGTTTGCCCCCCCCCTTCCAGGCCTTGTTTTATTAATCCGAACTAGTTGTGTATAACCTTTCAGTGAGAAACATTGACATGACGCAATCACAAAACTAGAACAGTCCTCACAGGACGAAACATCTGCTGTCCAAGAAAAACAAATTAGTACCTAAGTTCAGTGGGTTAAGTGTCTGGAAACACTGCTTTTTATTTGGATAAATACGAGCGGTGGATAGGAAACGCCTGATCCACGTCTATCGAGTTTCCCGTCCCAATTAAATAAGTCCAGTTCGACGGCTCCCTGGGTTTATACTATATTATATGTGAGGCATTGTGGTGGAATCAGGCTCTCGTCAATTTTTGTGCATGTAGAGTTAATGATATCATCTTAAAGCTTGTTCACTTGTATTTATTTGGATGAAAAAAACATCCTTTAATCTTGAATACAAGTCAAGATATTTGCAAATGAAGGAGGTGGGGGTCACCTGTTTTCATAGGTAAAATTAGTGAGAAAATGGCCGCCAAAGATTAGTTATTTCCTTAGCTTAAGAGTCCATGTTAACTGAAAATTTACATTTTTTGTGCCTTTAATCAACGTTTTTCAGAAAACTCCACCCAGAAATGAGTTCTTTAATGGACATGAAAGGTGTTGAACCAAAAAACAAAAATTTGATAAAAATTCATTAACCTGCGGAAAAGTGCAAGTTTCCTCATTTTAATTATTTTGACGAGAGCCTGATTCCACCACGGTGCCTCACATATGTACAACATTTAAAAAAAAGCATAGGTATAGACGCAAATGTATAGATTGATAGAGGTATAGACAGATAGATACATAGATGAATAAACAGATTTTAAAAAATTGATTTGAGTTTAGTAAAGTAAAAGTATAATAGCGTAAAAGCATAGTCGTTTAGGGAGAAATATGAGAAAAACAGAGTATGTTAATGAGCGAGAGAGAGGGAGAGAGAGAGAGAGACAAAGAGAGAGAAAGAGAAAGAGGGGGCGAAAGAGGAAGAGAGAGAGGAAGAGAGAGAAGTGAAAGAGAAAGAGAAAGAAAAAAGAAAGAAAAAAAGAAAGAAAGAAAGAAAGAAAGAAAAAAAGAAAGAAAGAAAAAAAAAGAAAAGAAAAGAAGACGAGAAAAAAAAGAAAAGAAAATTGCGGAGAAGAGACAGGAAGCAATCTGCAGCACATTACTCCAACTTATGGGAATATGTAGGCGTGACTAGCCCAGGAAATCTCCAATGGATATGCATCTTGAAAACGAGTCTTTTTCCCCCGGAGGCTTGTAGGCTGACATCCGCTGTTATAGGGTGACGCAACGAAATGGGATGTTTCTATAGAATGATTATCCGTGAAAATAACGGACACGCAGAGTTGAAATTGGAATTGTAAGACACCAGAGCTGCGCTCGAGTCGTAAAAAAAAGGGGTAAGGGTAGGTGGGTGGGTGAGACGGGGTTGGGTGAAATGGGAAGGAAGAAAAGTGGAAAGTAGAATGATCTTTCCTTCTTGTCTAGACGGGGATCAAACTTGCGACCCGCACGCCATTTTAGGGCCCCGCCAGAGTGATAATTTGCGACCCCAATTTGACATCAACAAAGAGTTGTAGTGTTAATGTGGCCCTCCTTCAAGACAAATTAACGTGGCTAAACAATGCAAGAATAGGCGCATCAAGGTTGCGGGCAGCAAGGAGTAGATAGGTAAGAGAAACCTACGTTCTGAAGAGCCGTTCATGTTTTGAATTGCTTTTAGTGTAAAGACTGAGAAGAACAGACCATACTTTTGTACTGTTTAAATATACTCGAAAACTAAAAAAAAATGGAATGCTTGATGCAACCGAAGCTCACCCCCCCCCCTCCCCTCGTTGGGTAGCTTGATTTTGAAATCTTGGTTCAACAGATTATGTTATGAACATCAAACACACTGACAAAGAATCACATTTCTTGTCTGTGTGCCCGTGTCATTATAATTTATATGTTCATACTTTTAAACGTAAGAGTTAACTAAAGCACTATGTCCAGTGGTGGCCTGCAAGTGGTGGCCTCTAGCTTTAGATTCTGACTCCGTCGAAGTGGCTCTCCGATCTGAAAATTTTGCCCACCACTGTATTAATAATCGTAATAATTTGATTATGACAAATCAGTTAGCGATGAAACAGGACCATCAACGGGCGCCCTGCTTGAGCATGGATAATCCCGTCTTTGAAATAGGTTAATTGCCATAGCTGTCATACCAGGAACAGCGCGAGATTATCTTTCACAACAAGGTCTTGTACACTTATTGTTGGTAAGACTTGCTACACATAATTTGGTATAGAAAGAAGACAAAGCGCATTGACCTATATCTTGTTATCATAGTAATACTATTAATTTAATAGCATTACCAAGAAGTTTTCTTAGGGGCTCAAATGCTGATTCTGCGTAGAAATACGTTGTAAGGAAGGGAATACAACTTTTACAAGAAGACTTATTTTACCTTCTTTGGCAAGACCCAGTATGCCTCATTTGAGTACAAAGGAAAGTTTCTGTCCCAATGAGAAAGAAACCAAGGCGTCGAGCTTAGATCTATAGTGCACTCAGCGTTTTGACTGAATAGTCATAAGACTTCGACGAGTTCGCAAGCTGTTTGTGTAAAGATGGCGTCATTTCATTGCATAGTATTCTTAAGTCACAAGAGCCGGTCAACTCAAAGAAGTCTTATTGCAAAGACATCAAAGTATAGAGTGCACTTTCAGATCGTCTTCGCATTGCTTGTGGTCGCAGAGGGATCTTTTCTTTGAACTCAAACGAAGCGTAACAAGGCATATTATTAAAGATGGTGGAGTAGATTTTTATATTTGAAAGAACTTCCTTTTTGTTGTTGCCATACATTTGATGCTTCCTTCTTTGTTGTTGTTGGTTTTTTTCCTCGTATCACTTTTATCTATAAACAGTATGGATTATATTTTTAATCATTATTTATACAAATTGTGGTTTGGCGGTTCGCTGTAACACAAAGGAGACGCCAGTTACGATTCTGAGTGTGTGTGTGTGGGGGG
>NW_004798159.1:185858-187070 GCF_000002075.1 Aplysia californica
GCAGTGACCCCAACACAGTTGACAAGTAAGGACAAGTAAGGACACTACAACTCTTGCTATTCCACAACAATTCCTCAATATGTACATAATGTATTTAGCTAATGTAATTTCACTTTATTTTCTATTGTCCACACTTAGTCCAACAAAGTAAATTGTTAATTTCTACCAGCCTGACTCAGCCCACTGACAGAAATATGCGATGTTTGACCCACGATAAGAGATATGTGCACAACCTGTACTTTTTTAATTTGGAAACTTTATTTATCAAATGAGTGTTTTATATGATGTGATGTGGGCCAGTGGCCTTAAACACTGAATAAACTAAGACTTACTTTTGTACTTAGCTCTTGTAACTATTTCTCGTCTTTTCGATCGTTTGTTTCGGAAAGAAAAGAAGGAGGAGAGACTAGAGAGGAAGATGAACTACTGCCAACCAACTCTTTATAGCTTCATTAGATCGTCCCTGCGTTCTTTCCTCACATTACGACTTTCCTTGCCCTAAAAACTGGGTCAACAACTCTGTCTTCTAAACGATCTCAGCATTGTGTGTGTGTCGTTAACTACAAAAATATTGTTATTCAACTAAAGAACAAAGAACCTTTTGAAACGCAATGCAATCATTGCCTGACTAGAACATCGCAACAGGTCTTCGTGGCGTAGCAGTTTGGTGCCGTCGCCTGCCGAAGACCTGAGTTCGATTCCCGAAGGAGGGGAACTTTTATCGAGTAACTTGGTCTTTTCCCCTGGGACAATGTATCACTCTCAGCCTGATATTGCCCTGAATAGCCAGGAGAGTCGAAGCAGTCCGCCTTCTAAATGCTCTTATTAAAATCGACGGGGCCAAAATAACTTATACAGTTTCATGTTGGTCTTTTTCGCTGGTACATTGTATCCCTCTCAGCCTGATTTGGCCCTGAATAGGTAGGAGGGTCGAAGCAGTCAACCTTCTAAATTAATGCTCTAAACACAATCGACGGGGCCCGAAAAGTACAGTTTCATGATGTTTGCAATAACTAGGGCAGCAGCTTCACTTCCACTGAGAAGTTTGAAGTATACTCCTTTAAGGACAAAATTTGGATACTCATCACAGGACAAAACGTCATCCTTTGGAAGCACTGCAATCATGACCTGGGAGGACTTCCGTAACGAGCGACCACTATGAGACAGAGCAGAATTGAGGGCTTGGGGTAGGGGTAGGGGTAGGGGTAGGGG
>NW_004798159.1:188123-197015 GCF_000002075.1 Aplysia californica
CCACCTCCTCACCTGTTGCTGTGTGACGTCATCTGCTTGAGCTGCCTGGAGGAGAGCCAGAGCGCGTGTATGACGAAGGTGTAGCAGAAGAAGAGGACGACCACGGGAATGATGAACATGACCAGGAACTGGTAGATGGCGTAGTAGAGCCGGTGGCTCTGGCTCACCCCGATGTCCGCGCAGATCACGACGGTCACGGAGGTCACGTTGTTGTAGAAGGTCGTAGGGTCAATGTCCTGTTGGAGACACGAAAAGGTTTTTTAAACGCGACGTTTATTGTTATTTTTTTAACTACCTGTTAGAATTGTGTGTTGCTTCGATAGAGATGTGAAAGAGAGGTGATGGTAATCTGTAATTGCAAATTATAACTGTAAATATAATTGTTTTATGCCCTCATCGACACATTTGTGAGGCAGCGTGGTGGAATCAGGCTCTCGTCAATGTTTGGGTATATTGAGTTATTGGTATCATCTCAAAGCTTGTTCATTTGTCTTGCTTTCAATGAAAAAATTACCCATCCATCTTCAATAGAAGTGGAGATATTATGGATTGAAGAAGGTGGGGGTAGCTTGGTTTAAGAGGTATAATTAGCGAGAAAATGGCCGCCAAAGCTTGGTAAATCCAAAGATGGAGAGTCCATGTAGATTTATAGGTTTGTGCCTTTAATCAACGTTTTCGGTGAAATCCTCAAAGGAATGTGTTTGTAAATGGATCTCAAAGGTGTTGAGCCAAAAAACACAAATTTGAGAAAAAGTGCTAAGCAGGGAGAAAACTGCTGTTTTCTTCGATTTCATTATTTCGACGAGAGCCTGATTCCACCACGCTGCCTCATATTTTTCAATCATCTAGAAGGCGGGCAGCTCGGGTTTGGGGCGCAGGGTAAGGGGGGAGGCGAGACAGTAAAAGAGAGGTTCTTAATATTATTTGTACATATACTTGCTGATGTTTTACACCTCTATCGACAGGATGTAGGTCATTTAAAAGGCAGGCACCTTTGACCCCCGTCTGTCAGGGTCAACCTGAGCGGAGAGAGATTAAAATGTCCCAACAACAGACGGAGGTACTCGATTTTCAAGCAAAAGAAAACCCTTCCCAGCATGGAATCGAACTCACGTCTCCCGTATGTCACGGTTAAGATAAGATAAGATAAGATAAGATAAGATAAGATAAGATAAGACCAGATAAGATACATCTTTATTGTCCAGATCCCAGCACATTGGTTTGGTGTTTCACCACGTACATACAGACACACACACACACATACACACACACACACACACACACACACACACACACACACACACACACACACAAACATGCACACACACGCAGGCTTTAATTCACATGCATTATATAAATAAACAGCAATATAAACAATAATCATCTTAAGCTAGATACATATTCAATGTATTTCTGATGCATGCTCTAAGGTCATTTATCTATTCATGTATCTATCTGATCATTTTTTTACTTATTTATTTATTTACTTATTTATTTATCTATTTATTTATTTTTCCTTTGTGTATTTACATGTATTTAGCAAATTTTCATTTATTGGTTTTATACGAAGAAGAAATAAAGAAGGAAAGAAGATTAATGTCGTATGATGCACTTATTACAATTGTAATACACTGCATCTAATCGTAGATCATCATCATCATCATCATCATCATCATCATCATCATCATCATCATCATCATCATCATCATCATCATCATCATCATCACCACCGCCACCGCCACAACTTTGCAGATCTCCAACCTCAGAATCAACCTTTTGTCAGTCGAGAGTACTGTAAGAACCATGATAAGCTAGCCTCCTAATAAAATTCATTCGTACCGCCACGTGACCGTGAGTTTTTTGGGGTTTTTTTTCTTTTTTGTAAGTGTTTTACGGCTCTCGCAATTGCAAAAGTCATATGAGTGCACGGGATACCCCAAATATTTTCAATTGGTAGGAAATTTAGAATTTTGCCCAGGTGACGGCCGAAGCATACTCTTATCGATTTTGGACGACCAAGGGACCTTTAACGTGCACAACTTGCACACAGGACTCCAAGATTTTTTGCCCTTGTTGGAGAAGGCTAGGTGCAGATCTTTTCTACCAGAAGATCAGGGGTGTGGTTGAAAGACAGCAGTAGGAAGGAGCCAAGGAGTAGCCGTAGAAAGGTTGCAGAAAGAGTCAGGAGCCCAGTGAAGGGGGCAAAGGAGGTGAAGGGGTGGGGGAAGCAAGTGGAGACGAAAGCAGACGACAGAATATTGCATATTGCAATAGAGAAAGAAAAAAGGTGAAACGTGACAATTTTAGAGAAGAACATTTTTCGGTCGCTACCCGGATTCGAACCCGGGACCTTTTGAATGAGTGGTGACCACCTTAACCTCTGGGCCACGAGAGCCCCCAGTTTGTCTTCACAAGACGCTAACGTTTCCTCAAATGTAACGAGGAAATTCTTTTTAAAAAAAACAACTAACAATAGTGTAACGCGTCTGTCTGACGCGAGCATTGTGAAAGAGGTAAGCAATACCGATCTGTGAAAATGAAAAAGGTAAGGAATATAGATCTGTCAAAGAAGCAAAAACAAAAACAAAAAACCAAACGAACAAAAAACCCACAAAGGCAGCAACAACAACAACAGCAACAACAACAACAACAACAACAACAACAACAACAACAATAACAACCAAGATTAATCTAGACTCCATTCTTCAAAACTTTATTTCTAGTGTAACCCCAGCCACTGTGAACTAAGTCCTGAAATCTGTCCAGCAGACTATAGCAGGTCCTAACGTAAATGTGGGGGCGTCCAGACAGAGGTCTTCGCCCGACGCCACGTCACTTACAATGTAACACAATGCCGCATTTACGACGTTTGTTATATGAATATTTTGAGAAAAAACTAAACAAACTGAAAAACAGAACAAATATAAGCAAACAAACAAAGAAGCAAACAAAGTAAAAACATACAAAGAATAAAATATACGACAGGGCCTTTCCATTATTTGTGAGGCAGCGTGGTGGAATCAGCCTCTCGTCAAAATAATCAAAGTGAAGAGACTGGCACTTTTTCCGCAGGTTTGCGAATTTTTATCAAATTTTTGTTTTCTGGATCAACACCTTCCCTGCCCATTAAAGAATTCATTTCTGTGTGGATATTTCGGAAAAGCGTTGATTAAAGGCACAAAAATGTGAATGTTCAGTTACCACGGACTCTTAAGCTTAGGAAATAACTAATCTTTGGCGGTCATTTTCTCACTAATTTTACCTCTGAAAACAGAGGACCCCCACCTCCTTCTTTTGCAAATATCTCGATTTGTATTCAAGATAAATAGATGTTTTTTTCATCCAAATAAATACCAGTGAACAAGCTTTAAGAAGATACAAATAACTCTACATGTCCAAAAATTGATGAGAGCCTGATTCCACCACAAATATTATTATAAGCAAACAAACAAACAAGAAAACAAAGGAAAAACACACCAAGAATAAAATATACAACAGGGCCTTTTCGTTAATTAAAAAAACAACAACTGATACACTGATGTTTTATTGTTTTTATTTTAAATACATGATGTTTTTTTGTGTTGTTTTTTTAAAACTAGTTAAAATGACGTTACTCGATACTGAAAGTTGTCCGGAAGTTATCTGCCATGCACGGAAACCAGGACTGAGTGAGTTTGTGCAAAGATTTTGAGGGTCAACATAAGCATCTTTAAGGGGAGATGTACACTCCAGGAAACATTTTCTAAAAGAATGACTTTTATTCACTTTCATGTAATTGCACAAAAAGTTCCTGGGTAAATGTTGGAAATTCAGCCTGAAATTTGACAAGCAAGTGCAAACCTATATGGACTGTGGATCTATGAAAGGATTTTGACTTTCTTTAAAAATGAAAAACTGAGCCCAAAGTCAAAGGACTCCCTGGTCTCAGTTGTCGAAACATTGTGGAATATGTTAGAACAAATTTGAGTATTTCCACAAGTAACCAATAATTCCTATTTTCCCCACACAGATCTTCAGAACAGATCGTGAAGCAATTGTATACCAAATTTGAAGCTTCTAGTTTCAGTAGTTCTTGAAAATTCCTTTCACCAACGAGGTCACATAATATGTGAAAAAGCAGATTTTGAGAAAAACAGAAAAAAACAGGATTAAAAAAAAAAGGACTTGAAGTTCAATAATCCATTTTTCAAACACCCATCTTGGTCATTTAGTGTGGTTTTTTTAAAAACAGTTTCGTCATTGTGACCCGATAGAACAGATGTTGAAGAATGTTTGTCCGAAAGAAAAAAAATCAATATGTGAGGCAGCGTGGTGGAATCAGGTTCTCGTCAAAATAATGAAAGTGAAGAAACTTGCCTTTTTCCGCAGGTTTGTGAATTTTTATCAAATTTTTGTTTGTTTTTTGATCTAACACCTTTCTTGCCCATTACAGAACTAATTTCTGTGTGGACTTTTCTGAAAAACGTTGGTTAAAGGCTCAAAAAATGAAAATTTTCAGTTACCACGGACTCTTAAGCTAAGGAAATAACTAATCTTGGGCGGCCATTTTCTCAATAATTTTACCTCTGAAATCAGGTGACCCCCACCTGCTTCTTTCGCAAATATCTCGACTTGTATTCAAGAAAAATGGATATTATCTTCATTCAAATAAAGACAAGTGAATAAACTTTAAGATGATACCAATAACTCCTTATGCCCAAAAATTGACGAGAGCCTGATTCCACCACGCTGCCTCACATTTTGAAAAATGAAATCAGTATTCTCTGGAATTGCCGATCCGGGTCTTCCCTTAAAGAAATGAAATCTGATATTTTAATAGTTTTTGAATATTTGCTTATCTGAAATAGAGAAATGTCACCACTTTCTAGGTGAAAATCTCTTTTTACAGTTTAATCAACGTGTCGGATCTTCTAACGACAGACATGCCACTCAAGTAAGAACTGCGTAAATAAAACAAAAAACCCAACTGTATACAAAGATACTGACTGCACCTCCGTAGGTGTACTAGCCTAGTTGGCTACATAATTAATATGTGAGGCAGCGTGGTGGAATCAGGCTCTCGTCAATTTTTCAGCATGTAGAGTTATTAGTATCATCTTAAAGATTGTTCACTCGTCTTTATTTGGATGAAAAATTATCCATTTATCTTGAATACAAGTCAAGATATTTGCGAAGGAAGGAGGTGGGGTTCACATGCTTTCAGAGGTAAAATTAGAGTGAAAATGGCCGCCAAAGATTAGTTATTTCCTTAGTTTTAGAGTCCATGGTAACTGGAAATTTACATTTTGTGCCCCTTTAATTAAGGTTTTTCAGAAAAATCCACCCAGAAATGAGTTCTTTAATGGGCATGAAAGGTGTTGGGCCAAAAATCTAAAATTTGATAAAAATTCACAAACTTGCGGAATAATGCGCATTTCTTCACTTTGATTATTTTGACGAGAGCCTGATTCCACCACGCTGCCTCACATATGGGTCTGGTTTCGAAACTAATGCGCAGATTAAAAACCCCAAAAAGAAACCGCGACAACGCTTGTGTAAAACAGCTTCTCAGGGCGATACCCCCCCCCCCCTTTCTTCCTCTCACTACCATTTCTTATGTGGTGGGGCTTGCCTGGGATCAGAGGTAATATAAGCGAGAAAATGGCACCAAAGTTTGGTTATTTCCTTAGCTAGAGATTCCGTGGAAACAGATGAGTGACATTTTTTATGCCTTTAATTGACGTGTTTCAGTACAGTCCACTCAGAAATGTGTTCCTAATGGGCATAAAATTATTGAACCCAAAAAAAAAAGAAAAAAGGAAATTAAAAAAACCCCGTCTAAAATCTGCGCAAAAATGCCAGTTTCTTCACTTTGATTATTTAGACAAGCGCTTGATTTCACCACACCACCTTACATTTGATGTTCATGATCTTCCACAAGCAAGCAGTATAGAAGCTGAAGGTGTTCTTTTCGTGCCTACTGTACCTTGTCCATGCTTCTGAACCATAGAAAAGTGCACTGAGCTCAGGGGTTGTGAAAATCAAGATCTTTGTCTTTGTGGCCAGGTTGTTGTTCCAAGCCCTGGTTTGTTAGCGTGGGAAAAGCCGTCGATCGCAGTTCATCCAAGTCTGATGTTTATTTCCTCTTCCAGGGAGAGTGAGCTGGTGATGGTGGGTCCAAGAAATGTAAACTTCGGAAAAATTTCTTGTTTGTTTTCATTTGGAGTGATTGGTGGCAGTATAGAGCCTTCGCTGAAAAACAACGGGTTTTCCTAAAATTTTCTGCTTCTACTGCTACTAGAGATGAAAGTTTCAAAAACCCCAAAAACCAAAACCACCCTCCCCCCAAAAGACAAAAAACACAAACAACAACAACAAACAAACAAACAAACAAACAAACTCCAAAATAGCAAGCAAACATAAAAAACCAAAAACTTCGAATAACTTAAATAGATAATATGTGAGGCACCGTGGTGGAATCAGGCTCTCGTCAATTTTTTTGCATGTAGAGTTATTGGCATCATCTTAAAGCTTGTTCACTTGTCTTTATTAGGATGGGGAAAAAAATCCATTTGTCTTGAATACGAGTCGAGATATTTGCGAATGAAGGAGGTGGGGGTCACCTGTTTTCAGAGGTAAAATTAGTGAGAAAATGGCCGCCGAAGATTAGTTATTTCTTTAGCTTGGAAGTCCATGGTAACTGAAAATTTACATTTTTTGTGCCTTTAATCAACATTTTTCAGAAAAACCCACACTGAAATGAGTTCTTTAATGGGCATGAAAGGTGTTGAACCAAAAAACAAAAATTTGATAAAAATGCATAAACCTGCGGAAAAGAGCAAGTTTCCTCACTTTCATTATTTTGACGAGAGCTTGATTCCACCACGCTGCCTCACATATGGCACTGTTCTATTCAAAATATGTATGTTATTTCTTTCCTAGCTGTCTGTAAACCTAGCCATGAGTACACGGTACAAAGACTTCAAGACTTCAGCTAAGACATTTTTTTTTGGTGGGAACTTGAAGCGCCGTTCTCACCAATCCACCGGAAAGAATGTTTTCTCTCCCAATTAGTAGCTGTCTTGTCGCTAGAAAGATGTATCTTTAGCCAATCGATTTGAAACAGAAAAGGGAGAAGAAAGAGGCCAGAACAACAGGAAATAAAGGTTCGTTAATTTCCTCCTTCAGATCTTGTAAACGTCTTTTCGCTACCTCAGAATTACAAAGTAATATCTCCCCAGGACCTAGTTTTGAGAAATTTGACGTCAGACATTTTGAGTTTTCACGGTTAAGCTTTTTCGAGTGCAGTTCTTTGAATATCTTGATAACGACTTCGAATAATCTTACGATTCTGATAGGGCAGATAGAACATTATGTTGGTTTCTGACATCATGGTCTTAGCTGTAACTCAAAACGGCCCAAGATTTAAGATAGAACCTTGCAATCCTGTGGGAGCTATACATTTCTCTTTTCTCATCAAAAGTAATCAAAGACTGTAAATGCGATCTTTCTGAATCCGAATCTGTTGTGTTTTGAGAAGGCTCGGACGTCATCTCGGTTCTCGTTTACGTCATAGGATTGCCATGATCGTCATTCAAAAGTTTAAAATCTAATGTTTGGGTAAAAGAATCTGAAAACTTTGATGATATTTTTTTGAATGACAGTAATGTAATAGGAGTGCTTGATTAACTAACGGGTCTCTTTTTTCCTTTTCTAAATGTAGGGGTTCTGACGCTTCTATCCACACAGTTTGAATTATGTAGGAGGAGGGCTTCGACTGTGTCTGTCTGTCTTTGCCAATCCGGGCTGCTGAGAGAGAGGCAAAAGCCCAGCAAAAAAACAGAGATGGTCGATATAAATTCGCCCCAACCAGGAATCGAACTCTGGTCTCTTGTGCGCTACGGCAAAGCGTGTAACCACTACACCACACACGCCAGTGACGGGCCTCTGAGGTATATAACCTACAGTGTTGGAAAATACAAATATGTGAGGTAGCGTGGTAAAATCAGGCCCTCGTCAAAATAATGAATAAGAAGAAACTTGCATTTTCCCCATCAGTATGACACTTTTTTTCGAAATGCAGTTTTTGGCTCAACAAGTTTTATGTCCATATAAGAACCCATGTCTGTGTGGATTTTACTGAAAAACGTTAAGTAAAGCACAAACAATGGAATAATTGTCAGTTTCCACGGATTTTCAAGCTTTGAAAATAACCAAATTTTGGCCGCCATTTTCTCGCCAATTTCACCTCTGAAACCACACTTCCTTCAATTGCACATACCTTGACCTATATTCAAGAAAAACGGGTATTTCATTCAACAAAAGCAAGGCAAATGAACAACCTTTAAGGCGATACAAATAACTCCGCGAGCCCAAAAATTGACGAGCGCCTGATTCAACCACGCCGTAACACAAGTATTGTCAGTTGTTAGATGGCAGAGACATGTAACAAATCTCATGAGATTTTGACAAAACTTCCGCGTTTCTCACTTCAGCGTTTGGCCTGCAAGCCTTTTCTCCCTCAAGAAATTGAATAGAAATTTTTTTTCATCTTCTTTCTCAACTGAACATACTTGTCGTAAACCCCAGCAGTTTGAGAGAGAGAGAGAGAGAGAGAGAGAGAGAGAGAGAGAAAGAGAAAGAGAGAGAGAGTGGTCTCAGGAGCTAGGCTTTGTCTACTTGTTTTTTACTGATCTGTTTCCCATCCAGGTAGACATAACACAGGCTATTTTGCCCAGCTATTCCCAGGTAATCGAGATTTTTCTGAAAAGAAAGCCAATATGTGAGGCAGCGTGGTGGAATCAGGCTCTCGTCAAAATAATCAAAGAGAGCATTTTTCAGCAGGTTTGTGGATTTTTATCAATTTTTTGTTTTTTGGCTCAACACCTTTCATGCCCATTAAAGAACTCATTT
>NW_004798159.1:198172-199509 GCF_000002075.1 Aplysia californica
TATGGCAACTTCATTAGAGTACGGTGACTGTGGCAAAAGCATGGTAAATGTCCACGCCACAGAAGCGATGATGATGATTCCCACCCCGTCGACGACAACGACAAGAACAACAATGACAAAAAACAGCAGCAGCAACAGTAAAAAACAAAATTACAGAAACAACAACGGGAAAATCAACAGCACAACCACCACCTCCAACAATAGCAACCAATAGCAACAGTAACACAAAATCAACAGCACAACCACCACCTCCAACAACAGCAACCAATAGCAACAGTAACACAAAATCGACAGCGGCAAGGTAAAAAATAATGCAATCGTGAATAAGTTCTTCCTTCTCGTTTTCCACTTCGCGGTGACATCTGTCAGTGGTAGCACTTTTTGATTGTGCTACGTTGAGTCATACTGTAGGCCATTAGACCAAAGATACTGCACCCTACGGTTGATTAGACTCATTTAGTGGGTGGTTGGAGGGTGCTCTGGTGTGGCTTGCTTCTTCTTTTCTATCAAACTTATGGTGCCTCTATAAATAAATCATTGATGGTTAGGTCTATCAAACTTCTATCGTCCTTATCTCTCCTTCGTCTTTTTCGTGTTTGTTACTCTCTTGTAACACCTCTAATCTTCTGCACTTATATGACCTTATGGTGTTACAAGTGCTGTAAAACAGTTACTAATACTAAAACAAAACTCATTTATAAAGCAGAGAACGTGATGACGTGTGAGATAATCGATTAGGGAGGAAACCCAGGATGGAAAAAACCCAAAAACAAAACAAAACAAAATTTAAAAAAACAACAATATTATTATTATTTCAGATACATCTCAGATTTGAACCTCCAACTTTCGCCCAGCAGGCCAAATCAACAACCCACGTTGCCATCCACAGCAGTGAGTCAGAAATCATATAAAATTAATATGATAATGAATGGCAAATGAGGTAGAACAACAGATAATTCAGCGTACTCCCAGCTTATGGATTAATTATTAATTAATTGTTTCCGTAAAGACTAGTTCGAACAATTTATATTTGATAACTCTTTAACCTAAATGCCAGAACGGATATTTCGCGCGGCGCATTTAGTTTTGAGAATATAGATCTAGACCTTCTATTTTTTGCATCTTTCAAGATTTATTGCCCCATTCCAGTAGAGTGTAAATATAGTGGGTCGATGACGTTCAGCTGATGTTCATGCACCGATCATTCCTTTCATTGAAAGGGGTCCCAGCTAGTTTAATAATATCTGCCTTCCAGCTGAGGTGTGTCCCTTGAAGCCTGAGGTGGCCCCTGACGAACTAGGTCAAATAGAGGCAAATAAAAATTCAGCACAAAATTT
>NW_004798159.1:199609-204313 GCF_000002075.1 Aplysia californica
CCCCCCCCCCCCCAAAAAAAATAGCCCCTAAAACAGACGTAGAACATAAGAGCCATGATGCAGGATATCTTCCTGGTTTTTACATTTATGTTTCTTTTTCTTTTTCTGTGTCTGTCTCTCTATCGGTTCTCGGAAGCTTTAAGCCGCTGTTTCTGTGTCTAGTTTCGCTTTTTAACAAGGCTTAATCAGAAGGAGGAAGAGAAAAGGAGAGCCTTTCAGCTGTCATCAGATTTCCGGCCACCTCTTGTTTGCTACGCTGACTCATTACCGCTCGGACGATGAGGCGTCAGTGTTAGGGGAGAAAAGTGGGCCTAGTAACGAACCCAACTACAGCTGCAGCAGCTGCAGAAGCAGCAGCAGCAGCAGTGGCAGCAGAAGAAGAAAAAGAAGAAGAAGAAGAAGTAACAGCAGCAGTAGCAGTAGCAGTAGCAGAAGAAGAAGTAGTAACAACAGCAGTAGCAGCTGCAGAAGAAGAAGAAGAAGAAGAAGAAGAAGAAGAAGAAGAAGAAGAAGAAGAAGGGGAAGAGGAAGAAGAGGAAGAAGAGGAAGAAGAAAAAGCAGTAGCATTAGCAGAAGTAGAAGAAGAAGAAGCAGCAGTAATAGCAGCAGTAGCAGTAGCAGCAGCAGAAACCGTAGTAGGAAGAGTATGTCAACTTCATTAGAGTACGGTGACTGTGGCAAAAGCATGGTAGATGTCCACGCCACAGAAGCGATGATGATGATTCCCACCCCGTCGACGACAACGACAAGAACAACAATGACAAAAAACAGCAGCAGCAACAGTAAAAAACAAAATTACAGAAACAACAACGGCAAAATCAACAGCACAACCACCACCTCCAACAATAACAACAGTAACACAAAATCAACAACGGCAAGGTCAGAAATAATGCAATGGTGAATAAGTTCTTCCTTCTCGTTTTCCACTTCGCGGTGACATCTGTCAGTGGTAGCACTTTTTGATTGTGCTACGTTGAGTCATACTGTACGCCATTAGACCAAAGATACTACACCCTACGGTTGATTAGACTCATTTAGTGGGTGGTTGGAGGGTGCTCTGGTGTGGCTTGCTTCTTCTTTTCTATCAAACTTATGGTGCCTCTATCATTGATGGTCAGGTCTATCAAACTTCTATCGTCCTTATCTCTCCTTCGTCTTTTTCGTGTTTGTTACTCTCTTGTAACACCTCTAATCTTCGGCACTTATATGACCTTATTGTGCTACAAGTGCTGTAAAACAGTTACTAATACTAAAACAAAACTCATTTATAAAGCAGAGAACGTGATGACGTGTGAGATAATCGATTTGGGAGGAAACCCAGGATGGAAAAAACCCAAAAACAAAACAAAACAAAATTTAAAAAAACAACAATATTATTATTATTTCAGATACATCTCAGATTTGAACCTCCAACTTTCGCCCAGCAGGCCAAATCAACAACCCACGTTGCCATCCACAGCAGTGAGTCAGAAATCATATAAAATTAATATGACAATGAATGGCAAATGAGGTAGAGCAACAGATAATTCAGCGTACTCCCAGCTTATGGATTAATTATTAATTAATTGTTTCCGTAAAGACTAGTTCGAACAATTTATATTTGATAACTCTTTAACCTAAATGCCAGAACGGATATTTCGCGCGGCGCATTTAGTTTTGAGAATATAGATCTAGACCTTCTATTTTTTGCATCTTTCAAGATTTATTGCCCCATTCCAGTAGAGTGTAAATATAGTGGGTCGATGACGTTCAGCTGATGTTAATGCACCGATCAATCCTTTCATTGAAAGGGGTCCCAGCTAGTTTAATAATATCTGCCTTCCAGCTGAGGTGTGTCCCTTGAAGCCTGAGGTGGCCCCTGACGAACTAGGTCAAATAGAGGCAAATAAAAATTCAGCACAAAATTTAAAAAAATAAATCATCATCATCATCCAGTGCCAGATCTGCGACGGACATCGGCGATCATGGTTCTCCATTCATTCCTTTGCTCAGATGCTCTAAAAAAAGCTACGTTTCCCTGATCTTTTCCTGTTACCCATTTGTTTAAGTACCCTAAGTATGTTGTTCTGGGCCTACCCCTGCCTCGCTTGCCCTCAATTTTGCCAGTGAGAGCTAGATGTTCAAGACCCTTATGTCTATTCAGGTGTCCCAAAAACTACATTTGTCGTTTCCTGATTGTTTTTGACATTGAGCGTCCCACGTGGGCTTCATCAAGCACTGCCTCAAATGATTTCTTTTCCTTCCACGATACTCTTAGCAGTCTCCTTAGAAACCACATTTCTGTTGCTTCTATTTTATTTTCACTGTCTTTAGTGATTGTCCAGCATTCACAGCCACATAGAAGAGTTGACTAAACAGCATTTCAGGACTTTTATTTTGGTGTTCATTGATATGTTTCTGTTTTTCAGGATTGGGCTCATTTTACTGAAACTAGCCTTAGCCATTGTAGTTGTCCTCTTTATTTCTGTGGAAAATTTGGCATCAGATGTTATCATATATCCTAGATATTTAAACTGTTGGACTTGTTTGATCTTTTCACTTTTGCTAATGAGATTACTTCTAGGATTTGCTGCTTTTTTGGATATTACCATGCATTCTGTTTTCTTTACATTCAACAATAATCCTTTACGTTCACTTTCTGTTACAACAGTATCTAGAAGCAATTGAAGGTCCTTTTCGGAGCCTACTATTAAATAAATAAATAAATAAATAAATAAAATACGATAAAATAAAATTTAATTAAATTTAATTAAATTTGTAAAAAGAACAAAATAAATAAAATAAATCATCAAATCAAAGAGCAGTACAAAGCAACAAAAAAAAAACAAACTAAAAAAAAACAAAAGCACCAAAACACAAACGAAACAAGAAAACACAAAGAAAAAAACGGACTGAGAAAAACGGACAATGAAAAACGGACAGAAAAACGGACTCCGAAAACGGACTGAGAAAAACGGACTGAGAAAAATGGACTCACCCAGACATACAGCGTGGGAGCGGACAAGACCACAGCCACGGCCCACACACACGGCAACATCTTCTTGGTGTTCTCTCCTGTGTACCAAGACCTGGCCTTCATTGGGTGGACGATCACGATATACCTGAGGACGAGCAGGAAATGATTGTATTTATTCAACCTAATCGAGAGGACAATCACAATATACTGATCGCTGAAAACAAGCAGGAAATGACTGTATTTATTCAACATAATCGGGAGAACAATCACAATATACTGATCGCTGAAAACAAGCAGGAAATGACTGTATTTATTCAACATAATCGAGAGAACAATCACAATATACTGATCGCTGAAAACAAGCAGGAAATGACTGTATTTATTCAACATAATCGGGAGGACAATCACAATATACTCGGGGACGAACAGAAAATGATTGTGTTTATCAATTAAATTAATTATCATGATTGTCATGTCGCTATCTTGCCATGGGATACGTTGTACCTAAGCGAGGAAATGATTGTATTTATTAATTAAATTGATTATACTAATTATTATCATCATCGTCATGTCGCTATCTTGCCATGGGATAAGCTGTACCGAGGTGAGGGAGCGATTATGGAATTCGCCTCACTCTTTCTCACTACAAGCAAACCTTTTCGCAATTCAAACATCTGGTCGTACCTTATAACAATTACAGTTCCTTTTCCATTTATTTACTAGAGGTTTTACGGCGCTCGCAGCTCCATAAGGTCTTATGGACGCCAAGGGGTGGATGTCAACAACGAAGTCTTTACAGGGAATCGGGCTTACTCTGCTCACCGCTCTAGCTTCAACAGCACAAAGTATGTTTCGACTTTCAAGGCACACCGGAAATAGCGGGCCACAAGAGGGTGACAAACATGCAAACGAAGTAGAGGAAAATGACGATAGTAAGGATTAGGAAAGAAGAAGCAGCAGTTCTCTGTTGTAGTTCAGGCACAGTTATGAGCATGACATTGATGAATCAGCCCATTTTGCAATTCTACTGTGCATAAGAACCTTTTTCCTAGTTGTATTCGAAATCCTAATCACGTAATGTTCCCCCCCCCTCAACCTCCGTCCCCCATCCATTCTGAACCTCTTGAGCAAGTGCACAATATCCAGGATTTCCGTAGTGGGTCACAGTGAGTTTGCAACTAAAGTCAAACCTGCTCGAATGTATGTCTTACAATATCATGAGACAGCGGGCTGTGGTCGCCGTGATGCACGAAGACATTTTTTTGGGGGGGGGGGAGGGGGGAGGGTATATTATTTTACTTTAACAAATTCCCACATGTCAAGACTGCTGGCTACTTTTTTTTCAGAATTCAACGTTTATTACGATATTTATCTTATGTTTCTTACAAAAGACTGAAGATGTTTCGTCCCCCTCCCCCCATTGATACAATTTAGCTTAATAAGGAGGCCGACTACTTTGTCTTGGAACAACCCTGGTTAGGGAGAACACAGACATCACTCAGAAAGACAGAACTAGATAATATGCTAGAGGAAACTGACTTTCCCAGTCGGAGTTCGAACTCACTGTTCTGAGAGCAAACGCAAAGAGATGGGCTCTCGTGGCGTAGAGGTTAAGGTGTTGACTTCTCATTCAAAGGTCTCTGATTCGAATCCGGGTAGCGAACGACATATTTTCTTCTAAAAAAATTGTCTCCTTTCACCTCCTTTCCTGCTCTCTAGCAATGTTCTGTCGTCTGCTTTCGTCTCCA
>NW_004798159.1:205303-206380 GCF_000002075.1 Aplysia californica
GAGAGAGAGAGAGAGAGAGAGAGAGAGAGAGAGAAAGAGAGAGAAATAGTGTATAGAGCCTCTCAAATCTGTAAGCTCTCTTTCCCTGAGTTGACATGAAGCTAGCCGAATTAATCTTGATTTTTAAATATTGGAATGTATAAGATTAGTCCACACAATGAAAGTACCCCCACCTCCCTCGCTCTCTCGTTTAAACAAAAAAACAAACCCAAAGCAATAAACAGCAACCAAAACAACAAAACAAAACAAAATCCCCCAAACAAACAAGCAAACACATGTGAGGCAGCGTGGTGGAATCAGGCTCTCGTCAAAATAATCAAAGTGAAGAAACTTGCATTTTTCCGCAGGCTTGTGAATTTTTATCAAATTTTTGTTTTTGGGCTCAACACCTTTCATACCAATTAAACAACTCATTTTTGTGTGGATTTTTCTGAAAAACGTTGACTAAATTCACCAAAAAAAGTCAATTTTCAGTTATCACGGACTCTTAAGCTAAGGAATTAACTAATCTTGGCGGCCATTTTCTCACGAATTTTACCTCTGAAAATAGGTGACCCCCACCTCCATCATTCGCATTTATCTCGACTTGTATTCAAGATAAATGGATATTTTTCCATCCATATAAAGACAAGTGAATAAGCTTTAAGATAATATCAATAACTTTATATGCTCGAAAATTGACGAGAGCCTGATTCCACCACGCTGCCTTACATATAACTTTTATAACTTGTGGTTTTTCTTGCCACAGGGAATCTTGCAGAATCTCAATAACAATTAATTAGTCTTTAAAGTAGTGACACTCTCACAAAACAAAACTTTGTTAAACTATATTTTTTTCGCGGAAATATTAAGAAAATTAATTGCAGTGCCTGCTTATAAATGACTATACATCACTGTAAAATTATTTCTAGAGATCGTCATGACCAATTTATTTTAGAATGTTATATCAACCTTTATAATACATACAGTCCGTAACTGTTATTGGGGCTTTTTTTAAGTTGGTTTTTTTTGTTCGTTCGTTTGATCGTTTGTTCGTTTGTTCGTTTGTTTTCTTGTTGTTTTTTTAGGGGGAGGGGG
>NW_004798159.1:206881-208529 GCF_000002075.1 Aplysia californica
TGATAAAAATTAAAAAACCTGCTGAAAAATGCAAGTTTCTCCACTTTGATTATTTTGACGAGAGCCTGATTCTACCACGCTGCCTCACATATGATCTGTAACAGGAGTAGTGGCAATAATGCCTGGAGAATAGGAACAACCTGAACGGCAATATCCAAACAGACGGCGACACCAACGATAAAACAAGTTGACATCACAAACAATAAGGGAGAGAGTGACCAACCATGGCAATTTAAATGTCAAGAAGAAGCAGCTAAAAGGAGACGTAAGATGAGAGACAAAATAAAAATAAGAAACTAGAAGCATAAGCCACCAAGTCTAGGATATTGGGTTGAAGACAAGGTAGGATCCTATTTATTGTATAGTGGGGTCAAAGCAAACAAGGGTATCTCATTAATCACGCAGCAAATGTGAGTAGAGCTACTTTAAACCGGAGTCCGCTTTAGTGAGTAGAAGCGATGAGTGACCATAAAGTAAACGACCGCTGCTCTTCACGACTTCCCTCATACATCGTTTGGCAATCTTGAGATTGGTCAAGGACTTTACAACGCACTCGGTTTAAAACAAGCCGGTGAAAAGAAGTACCAAGAGAGGGACTGAAATCATTATTTCGTTTCTTCTTTTCTAAGGGATACCCATCATCATCATCATTGCCTTTTTCACCCTGGATCAGGCTAAAGGCCACGAACAAACACTTTCCACCTCTCCTCATCCTGGGCTAGTCGCTTGATGTCACTCCATGTTTTACCACTGTTCTGTACACCCAAAGGGATACACAGAGCTCAGTTCAATTTATTTACACCATTTTGTGCCAAGTCAAGAAAACAAGCCCCTTTGGTTCAGCGGTTAGGCACTTCGCCATCGTATGCAGGAGACTTGAGTTCGATTTCCATCTGGGAAGAAACATAATCGAGTGTCTCAGTTGGAACATCGTGCCACTCTATCCTTGCCAATCCTTGTCCTCAGTGTTGGGGTCACCCACAGTCGGAACATGTCTATCTCTGCTCTCTCTCTCCCCCACCCCCCTACAGGATCCATCCCAGAGTCTATCTGCTTACAGTCTTCATTATAATCTGGTTGTAGATCCGTCGGACTGGTCTGCACAGGTGGCTGTGTTTCCTTTCTCCACTTTGGATCCCCTTTGAAAACTCTATACTCTATACTCGGGTTAACCCTGACAGGTTGGGTCGATACAGCCTGACTCCTAGCTGATCGCAATAGTGTCAATAAGGGAGTAGATCTAGAAGTTCTACAATTAAAAAAGATAAAATTACACCATGAAAGTCTCCATACTACTTTTGTTGGAATTATTCCCCCAAAGAAGTGGATAAGAATGTCGGATGCTTTCTTGCAAAAATGCTACCAGTGCTGAAGGGTAGGTACCCTTGACCCTGGGTCTATGCTGCTAATTGGGCGAGAAGAAGGAGTATGGTCCGTGTTTCTAGTCGTATATCAGTGCATTGTAAGATAAGATGAGATAAGATGAGATAAGATGAGATAATATGAGATAAGATGAGATAAGATGAGATAAGATGAGATAGGATGAGATAAGATGAGATAAGATGAGATAGGATAAGATAAGATAAGGTAAGATAAGGAAAGATAAGGAAAGATGGGATAAGATTTTTATCTCCACGAAGAGAAATTT
>NW_004798159.1:210351-211078 GCF_000002075.1 Aplysia californica
TTCCTGGGTGTTGGAATCACTGGACGAAATCATACAGACTTCAACATAAGTTAAGGACCACTTGAAAATTTGACTAAAATCCTCCTTAGGATTTCCATGCTGCAAGTGGTGGCTTTGCACCTTTAGGAATCTTTGCAGTACGCATTGTTAACCCATTATCACATTCAGACCAAAACATTGTGAAACATTTCTTGCTGTCTTTTTTTCGGCTTTTAAAAAATCAGGGCTGTCTGTCAAGGTGGTCCTTAACTTATGTTGAAGTTTGTATGAAAAGAAAGTAACTGAGTTCGGACTCGATTCTTACGATTCCAAGCTGTCAAGTCTCGGGAATCTGCGCGCCCACCAAAAGACTTCACACCCGTCAGAGCTGGGGGAACAGTGAGGGCAACAGTGACAGACGTACGGACGGACGGACGGATGGACAGACGGACGGACGGACAGACGGACAGACAGACGGACGGACGGTCTTTTCTGTTTGAGTAAAGAGAAAAGCTTTATGGACGCAATAACGGTCATATAGTGCAAGGGAGAAGTGAGACAGATAGACAGAAAGAACAGGGTGGAAAGAAATAAAGAAAAAGTACGACTTACCAGAGGCGCACTCAAACCATGTTTTCCTGTGGTGGCATGTCATCCAATAAGGGTCTTATTGTACTGGGAAGAAGTGAGACAAATGGAAAGAAAGAACAGGGTGGAAAGAAAAGAAGTAGGATTTTCCAGAGGCGCA